>NW_004444035.1:2959651-3013642 GCF_000243295.1 Trichechus manatus latirostris | reverse complement strand
GCTGTCCACTCCCAGGCTGAACAGTGAACCTCGGAGGTAGCTTCACCACTGAGCTGAAAGGGTGTCTGGGGGCCATACTATCGAGGTTTCTCCAGTCTCCTTTAGGCCAGTAAATCTGGCCTTTTTTTTGTGAGTTAGAATTATGCTCTACATCCTTCTCCAGGTGTGTCCAGAACCCTCTGTTGTGATCCTGGTCAGAGCAGTAATGACTATTTTTTTTGGAAGTAGATCACCAGGCCTTTCTTCCAAGGCACCTCTGCATGGACTTGAACCTCCAACGTTTTAGTTAGCAGCTGAGTACATTAAATGCACCACCCAGGTACACTAGAGCCAAGAGAAAAGAAACCCAAACCTGTTGCTGTAGAGTCGATTCCGACTCATACTGACCCTATAGGGTTTCCAAGGAGGGGTTTGTGGATTTGAACTGCCGACCTTTTGGTTAGCAGCCGAACTCTTAACCACTTAAATGAATGGGCATAGCTATGTTCCAATAAATATTTTATTTACAAAAACAAGGGATCATAATTTGCCAAACTGCTTTTGCTTATTTCTTCTCTTTTTTCCATATTTAAACTGTCCCTCAGCCAGGTCCTAAAATTGACTTTCAGAAGACTAATGTATCTCCCTCTTACCAGCAAGCACTCAGTCCCAGCACATTCTCTTTTTCTAGAACTCTCCTTCCAGCCACTACCTACTGCCTAAAAAGAAGGGTTGAAATCTGCTCAGTTTGGGGCATTTTTTGTTGTTTGTCTTTTAAAACTTTCACTCATCCTGCTCAGTCCAACCTGGTTTCTGTGCCTATTTTTCTACCCACAGGTCTCAACAATGGTTTCCACTTTGCTGAATCCAGTTCATTCCTTTTCATGTTGTTCAAACTGCAGTAGCATTCCAGGCTGTTAATCCCTCCGTCCTATAGAAACTCTCCCTTGAGCTGTAGATCACAGCCTTGCCCTCGTGTGTTCCTACCATGTGGCGGCTGCTTCTCTCAGGCTGGTGACCCGCAAGTAAGTACCTAGGACCTCTCTTCTAAACTCTCTTAAGTGACTTCCTTTATTCCCACAGCTTTAAACTACCACGTCTTCACAGAGGACTCCTGAGTTTATAATTCTAAGCCGTCCATTCAAGAGGAGTGAAAATTGGCTCTGGGCAGGTGAAAACATCTTAGATGTTACAATGGTTTGTGACCTTGCAAATGGGCCAATACATAAGTGGTTGTACAGTACACCCATGATATAATTCCATGGGGGAAGGGGATAATTAGGGGGGAAAGAAGGTCCAAAAAGGCTCCTTAACCAAAACCAAGCTAGTTGCCGTCCAATGGAGTCCTACTTGTGGCTACCCCATCTGTTGCAGAGTAGAACTGCTCCACAGGGTTTTCAAGACTGTGACCTTTTGG
This sequence comes from Trichechus manatus latirostris, assembly GCF_000243295.1. Taxonomy (NCBI): domain Eukaryota; kingdom Metazoa; phylum Chordata; class Mammalia; order Sirenia; family Trichechidae; genus Trichechus; species Trichechus manatus. Next base: position 3,012,246 of record NW_004444035.1, on the reverse strand, counting down.
AAATGGATTTCTTCCAGGGTGCCTCTGGGTAGGTTTGAACTGCCAACCTCTCGGTTAGTAGGCAAGCTCTTAACCATTTGCACCAGCCAGGGACTCCAAAAGGCTTCTTAGGGGGGTGATAATGAAAAAGAGGTTGAGAAACCCTGTTCTAAGTCCAGATTACTCCTTTAAGCTCCCTACCTGTGTGACTAGCATTTTGACATATTTGATAGTACCTTGAAATTATATCTTTCTCACCAAAAACTGATCCTCATCCTGTGTTTCCAAGAAGTACTACCTTCCAACCTACAAAGTTGTCAGCTTTTCTCGGTGTCTATCACGATGATCTAAGCCAAGCCTCCATTATCACTCATCTGATTTCTCCATTTTCCACTCTTGACCTGTCTTGTTAGTTCTGCACACGGCAGCCAGAGAGAGCTTTTTGAATTGTGATAATGTTATCACCCTGACAAAATCCTGCAGTGGTTTTGCATTGCTCTTAGAATAAAGGCAAAACCACTTCTCCTGACCTCTAAAATCCTTCAGGATCTGTCTCCCAGTCTCACCTTACATCAGATTTCTCCCACCTCTGCAATTTGATTGTTTAGAACAATTATCCCAAACGTGGTAATCCAAAGGGACCCCAACGTGTCCTTCCAACATCACACCAGGCATTGTCTAATAGAGCCACAAGGATTAATTCTTCAGGAGAGTGTAACTGTGTTTGACTTTATTATTTACCATTTGATGAGAGCCCAGATACTTTGCAGTTACGATTTAACTTGTAGATTTGTCTAGTAGAAAAGATAACCCCAAAGTTTTATTGCCCTATAGGGTACTAACCTAACCTAAGCATTGGTATGCTAACATTCTCGTAGGCCTGATGGTGCATAGAAACCTCTGCTCATTCCTCTTGGAGCCAGCTTTACTGTCTGACTGCTTCCCTAATTAATTTCTGAGTTGAATAAAATCTTTGACACGTCCCTGTGTATTTACACAAGGGTCAGGTTTTTAAGCCTTTGAAATTTAAAAAATTTTCCAATCCTCTGAATGAATGAACGCTCAGCAGAACCTTCCAGCCGCAAAGGCTTTGCACATGCTGTTCCCTATAAGGCAGTCACTGCCCTTCCTTCTTCCCTAATTCTGGCTCCTTCTTCAGATGTAGCTCACATGTCACCTTCTCAGGGAACTCCTGCTCAACATTCTCAGCAAGATCTAACCTGGGGCATTATTGCGCCAGTTACAACTTCTTGTTATACAGAGCACAGCTGCTATTTTATTTGTGAAGGACAGTTACTTTATTACCTTACCCACTAGACTGTAAATTCCATGAGTAGAAACTATGTCTGTTTTGGTTCATTATTTTATCTCTTGGTGTTAAGCAGTCCCTGGCACACAAATGCTCAATAAATGCAAGTTGAAAGAAAGTGAAGAAGAGTACAATGGAGAAATAGTGTGATAAATTCAAGGACTGGGTGGGTGATGGTAGTGGGGTGTCAGAGTCCTTCTGGAAGGGAGGTAGACCTGAGTAAAAGTAAGAAGTGAGTAAAAAAATATCCAGGTGAAATGGGTTGGTGTAAAATTGTATTTCATACACAGCAGCAGATTCACCAATTCTGTCGATCTGAAAATCAACAGAGAAGTTGGTAAAAATCCCAGTATCCAAACTACACCCTCACACCTATCACATCAGAATGTCTGGGTTTGGAGTCAAGCGTTATTTTTTCAAAGCTTCCTAGATGATAACAATATGTAACCAAGATTAAGAATAAAGTTAGTGGAGGAAAGAAATAGAAAAACAAAAACTTTTGGGTTTCTCAGTGGCTACATCATTTTGTGTGGCTTTCAGCTTTCAGTCTTAGAAGGTAGGGGCACGGTGATGGTGCAGGGCGGTGGACTGGTAGTTTACAGGTTACAGGGAGCCTTATGCGTGCTCTTAGCTGTAGGCAACCGTGCATGGCTCCTATGTCTGGAACAGTCTGGGACTGTCACTTAAGTTGCTGTTTTATGAAAATCGTTGATGGGGCAAGGTATAATCAGAAGTGCCTTTAACAAACTATAAGTCTTGGATAAAAAAAAAAAAAGAAGCCACTGCCATTGAGTCGATTCCAACTCGGGGCAACCCCATGTGTTACCGGGTAGAACTGCTCCATAGGGTTTTCTTGACTGTAATCTTTACATAAGCAGATTGCCAGACCTTTCTTCCCCAGCACCTCTGAGCACATTCAAAACACCAGCCTTTAGGTTGGTAGTTGAGCGCAAACCATTTGAACCACCCAGGGCTCTGGTAAGTCTCGGATATCTGGGCTAATAAGAACAAGGAAACCTAGGGCAGTCAAGGAGTGTCCAGTGGTTGGGCACACCTGAGGTTATCTCACCTTACTGGGAAGACATCCCTGCCCTTCAAACACTTTGCACGTGATCAGTGTACCTCAGGCAAAACAAAGTAGAAGAACTAGTTTCATTCTATTCTTGTAAATTGGAAATAACTGCCCACCTTTTGGTTAGCAGCCATAGCTCTTAACCACTGCACCACCAGGGCTCCATATTACTAGTACATTTCTGAATTAAAAATTAAGGGCAGTGGCCCAGGAAGACTCACAACTCACACACATCTTGACCAGCGACTTCCGCCCTCCGTTGAGAGTCAGTCAGCCTGAAATAATCTATCTGAGGCCATAAGAAGGAAAAGTATGTGACTTCCTTGCAGTTAATTTTCGTGATCTTGTATAAAGCAAGAAAGGGAATTACATTAAAAGAAGAGATAAAAAATTTGTAGGGATGGGGGAGTGATTTGAAACGTGGCTTTTCTGAGTAGAATGTGCTAAACACCACCCTGGGTACGCTGACGTTAAATCCGTGAGCGAGGGGAGCGGGAAGACATAGAGAAGGTTGCACTTTAGCTGTGACTTGGCAAACTGGAGAGTAGATAGGAGAAGAACATTTGCCCTGGACGGAAGGAAGTAGGAGATTGGAAACTGACCGCTACTTGAGAGAAAACAATTTTCCATAGCAATAGATGGATGCGGTTAGAGTGGTAAAAGAAAGGGTGTTGAATTTAAATATGACACGTCTCGTTACAATAATAATCCAAGTTTATTGTGTGTCTGCTATTGTGCTAGGTAAGGTTCCGAATGTTTTATATGAATTATCTCATCTAATCCTTTCAACCCTAAGAAGTCGATGATATTATTTACCCAGACACTAATAGAAACAATATGCCCAGAGGCACCAGATAATGATATCTCAAACTCTGGAAAGCCCAGGCTGTTGTTCTTTCCACCCACCCAGAAGGTTGTTGCTGTTAGGTGTCTTAGAGTCGGTGCTAACTCATAGTGACCCCACGCACAACGGAATGAAATGCTGCCTGGTCCTCAGCCATCCTTACAATCATTGCCATGTTTGAGCCTGTTGTTGCAGCCACTGTGTCAATCCATCTCCTTGAGGGTCTTCCTCTTTTTCTACTGACCCTCTTCTTTACCAAGAATGATGTCCTTCTCCATGGGCTGATCCCTCCTGATAACATGTCCAAGGTACGTGAGATGAAGTCTCACCATTCTCGCTTCTAAGGAGCGTTCTGGCTGTACTTCTTCCAAGACAGATATATTCATTCCTCTGGCAGTCCATGGTATATTCAACACTCTTTGCCAACACCATATTTCAAAGACAGGGATTCTTCGTCCATCTTCCTTATTCATTGTCCAGCTTTTGCATGCATATGAGCTATCTCCCTAAAAATATTCAGATAACTGAGCTTGATAAAGTCAATAACTGAGTTTGACTAGAGGGGAAGAGAGTGGGGGAAAGTTAAGGCAAATATGTGGAAGCGAAATTCAGCATTTCTCAAAAGAAGCAGCTGATGGAGACTCGGCGTAAAGCAGTTTTCATGGATTGTATTTACCTATTTGTATACTATAACATTTTTAATTTAAACATAGATTAAACTTTATGTGAATAAGCTTTTTTCCCCTAAATGAAATGTGTATCTTAATGAGATTTGTATTCATCTAATGCAAATTCTCTAATCAGCTAAAGATTACCCTGTATTGTGTTTCTTGCTTCAGATAGGAGAACTATGTGGTCATTCCAGATGGGCTTAGAGATACTAATGGATTTTTTTCTATTTGAAAAAGGGATGGGTCTGAGGGAGGTAAGCGTCCCTGTTGCAATCTTCTTAATTCTTATCTTTGTTCTTTGGCTTGAATTTTTTGAAGGGAAAAGCTATTCAAATTACACTTGGTATTGAAATTCAGATCTTCAAAATATTGAATAAATTTTAGTCCAGAGGCTATAAATGTGTACGTGCTCTAAGAATATACCATTCTAATCCTCACCATGGGGTCAAATGGCTTGTTGTGGAGAAAAAGGCAGGGATACTAGTTTCCTGTGTCTATAGTACTTTTGGGAACTGGAGGAGGCACGTGACATACTTCACCTCTTTAAAACCAAGACCTTGTCCCAAATACTTATGAAAAAGACATGTAAATATTCATCAAAAATGTCTTCCCCACCCCACTCCTGTTTTTGTGGATTTATTTGGGTAATAATTGTATTTGGTGATGGGTATAGTTAGATTAATGTAGCATGTCAGTCAATGGTGAATTGCTTGATACAAACAAAAACCTATTTTCTCAATTTAGGCCTCCTCGTTTTTCTCCAGAATTACAATATCAGCCTTCCTTCTTGCCTCCAATTGCTGTTATGTGCTGTTAAGTCAATTTGACTCATGGCGACCCTATAGGACAGAGTAGAACTGCACCACAGGGTTTCCTAAGCTGAAATCTTCATAGGAGCCCATTGCCAGGTCTTTTCTCCCACTGAGCAGCTGGTGAGTTGCAACCTCTACCTTTTGGTTAGCAACTGAGTTCTTAACCATTGCACCACCAAGGCTCCTTTGCCTCCAATTAAACCAAACCAAAACTAAACCCGTTGCCTTTGAGTCGATTCCCACTCATAGCGTTCCTATAGGATAGCGTACCACTGTCCCATAGGGTTTCCAAGGCTATAATCTTTACAAAAGCAGACTACCACATCTATCTCCTGTGGAGCGGCTGGTAGGTTCAAACCACCATCCTTTCGATTAGCATCCGAGCACTTAAGCACTGCACCTCCAGGGCTCCTTTTGTGGACAATTAACTCTCTTCAAGTCCATTGTAAACAAAACTATCCTTTAATAAAGGGCCTTTTAAACCCATATTGTCCTTTCCTTCATAACTTCTGTATCAACCTCCTAGGTAGCCCATGTTGTATATGAGCATCGGGGGTTCACTTTGATTCGACTTATTTTGGAGTCATCATTGACTGCTTTGTTTCATTCCCATTCTACGATCAGTCAGTCAGCTAGCCCGTATATCCCAATCCAGATTTTTTTTTTTTTTTTTTTACTACCTCCCGCTCTTACCACACTACACCAGCCTAGTATCTTCTTTCTTAGACCGCTGTGGTAGCCTCCCAATTGTTGATTCCACTCTTGCCTTCCCCAGGCTCCTTCTTCCCTGAACATTCCATCTCATCCTCACTCTCATTCTCTTACCTCTTACCCCCACTTTATTTCCTTTCCAGCATTGCTCATTACCTGAAATAATATTATTTATTTAAGTTATCATATATATTCCCCTCTGGAATGTAAACACCACTATGGCAAGGGCTTTGAATGAATGGTGAACAAGACAACCAACAAATATTATTAAGTGCTCACTACGTGCCAGCAACTCCCCTAGTTATTTGTTCAACAGAAGAGAACAACACAAAGATTGCTGATATCAATGAGCAGATGAGGCAGCTTGACTTTGGAGATTTGAAGTGGAGAGATTCCAAGGGAGTCTCTAAGAATTGGCTTTTTGTTTGTTTTCTCAGGATGATAATAGCTGCATAGTGGAACAGAATTTTCTCGTATGCCTATAACATTTCATCATGCTCCAGTGACCAATAAGTTTTGCCAAGTATTTTCTGAAGCGCAGACTACCTTTCTAGCTCAGATACAAAGCCCAAGATGTACCCACAGGAGATAGACATGCAGGCTAATCCACTTGTTTCACATAATAGAGAGGGGGAGTTAAAACTTTTAGTCAGCACAGAATTTTATTCTTGTCTTCTATATGGGATAAAATGATTCCAGCCTTAGGGGCTCAGGTCATGTAAAGTGTCTGCGAAACAGAAGCCTGCAGACCATGATAGCTTAAGATCGTGTACTAATTGGAAACCCTGAGTCAACTTCTCTCTAGACCCTGATGGTCGCCTGTGACTCACATGAGGATCAAAATCCAAGGAATTCTTGAGAGTCTGGTTTGACAAATAATTTCTCAGCATTAGCAGTCCTCAATTCTCTTGGACATGGCACTTTACTCTAAAATGGAATTATTTTTATTTATTTTTAAATTTTTTTTCCTCATATGAAAATTTATACACATATTGTTTTGTGACATTAGTTGCAATTAAAATAGAGTTCTTATACAAGGATTAAACTCTCCTATCATTTCGAAGAAAACGAGGTCCAGGAGAAGATACTACCCAATACTATTCAGGAATCAAAAAAATATTATCACTGAGTAGTGAGACCATGATGATTTTTCACCCAGTGGAATGGTAGTGGTTTGTTCTTTTGTTTGACAATACAGCAATACTATGCTACAATGTGTGTAAGCAATGAATTTTTTCCCTTTGGAAAAATAGTTTTGTTTACCTCTCTGTCTCTGAACTTAAGCACTGAAAATGCCCCACCTTAATCACTCACAAGCCTGTTGATTCATGAAAAGTATATTATATATATTCTCTACGGCTCAACTAAAAGATATTTCCATAGGGAAAAAGTACAGAATGAAAAACAATTTAATCAAATGTTGCTCTGACTATACTGGAATGATGTGGGAGGGGAAATTATTTGTAGGGAGTAGGCGATAATAAGAGTTTATCCTCATAGCTAATGGTAAGAAGCTGTAGATAATGTTTAAAATTGAATAACTAGAGGAAAAAGTAAGAAATACATAAACTCTACGAGAAAGAACTGAAAGTTGAACATGATTGTGTCCGGGTAGCAGGAATGAAGTTGAGTTTTGTTTGGTTTTGTTTTGATTTGGTTTTGTAGTGCTTTATGACATTATTTGACCTTACAAACTAAAATGTACGTATTACTTTGATAAAAATAAATTAAACTTAATACACTGGAGAGTGAATAAATGGTGGTCTGTATTTTCTTTAAGCAACTGGGATAATTTTAATTACAGAAATTCCATGGCATATCTAATGATTTCTATGACAATGGTAATATGAGGGATTTTAAAAAGTATAGTTAGTTGTTATCAAGACCTTTGGCTCTCATGAGAATGTGAGAGAAAGGCAAAGCAAACAAACAAAAAAACTAGAGGAATCCTCTCTTGTGAGATTTTATTTTAAAATCAGTAGAGAATGCTCATGTTTGTCAGGCGTAAACTTACTCAGTTTATTGCAAAGCAGTCATGGCATAGCACACCGTAAGACCTCCAAACATTCAATTAGACCTGGAAAATCAGAGTAGGCTAAAGTTAGTCCAATACACCCTCTCCTCACTTATCGACATGGTTAGGTTCCAAAGACCAGATTGTTATGCAAAATTGGTGTGATACAAAAGCGGAGGATGACTATATCAGATCAGAAAAGGAGAAGGACTACATCGTTGCATAACTGGCAAGTTACATTGTTACATAACTGCCAAGTTACATCATTACATGACGGCCAAACCACTGAAAATCATGGCTCAGCCAAGGTCTCACATAACTTTAACCATCAAAGCCAGCGTTGCTCTTGGTTCAAACCTCGGCGTTTATTACTGCCAGCCATACATTGTTAATGCACAAAATAGTTGGATAGTAGACTTTTTACCACTGTAAATGTGAAATGTGGGATAACGAGATAGTTAATAAGTGAGGAGAAGGTGTAATTAAAGTCCAAATCTTCAGGCTTCATGCGTTTATCTTCAACGAGAGAACTCGGGAGAGATTACAATGGTTCATCCTCGACAGAGGTCCCTCATACCGGGAGTCTGAGGTCGGAGGTGGTGAGCAGAGTCTCTGGCAGCCTCAGCCCTTGAAGAGAGTCAGAGGCTTGACTGTCAGAGAGTCATTCTGCCTCTACCTTGCTCTCCTGGGAAAAGCAAAAGCCCGTGGTTTTTACGTGGTTTAGTCCTTCCGGTCTTGCATGATAAGGGTCTTATTGGGGGACATCCACCTCACATTGCTTCAAGGTAATTCTCGTCATTGATTCATAATCAGGGGTGTGCATTCCGGGTGTCTAAGGCGGGTAAACTAAGGTCTGTCACACCGTATCACAGGAAAGTTGTCTACGCCAAGATAGTTGCTGATAATATCAGAAGTAGTTTATGCCAGAAAAGTGCTTTGTCAGTTTTTAGTTGTTTCCAACTTGGTTAAATGTTTAAGTCACACATGACGTGTTTCATTCATGGGATTTGGGATCACTTCTCTACAAAAAGCATGTATCACAAAACTTCACCGATTTAAGGCGGGAAACGAGGTAGAAGCAAGCCGATAAGAGACAAGGCAGTGGTGGCTTGGGAAGCTCCTCAGACAAGCTTGAGCCCTTGGAAAATAAAGTGAAAATTTGGTAAAATAAATCAATAAACTATTTCAATGGCTGCAGGCTTGTACAAGTCAGCACCTGTGGGAAACTTAATAAAATGAAACAGTCTAATACAGAAGATGATACTTGTAAGAACATACTGTAAGAAAAAGAGAAAAGCATGGTGCTGTTTCAACTGGGATTTGGGACAGAGGCCAGTCAGGGGCGGATTACCCAGCAAGCAAGGTAAGCACAGCTTTATTTCTGCTAATACTGGCTTTATTTCATGTACCAAGAAAGTAGCTATGCTTGTAGAATTATATGAATGGAAATATTAGGAAGACAAACTGTGTGTATTTCTGAGTACAACCACTCCTCACTTAGTGACTCTCTTGTTATCCGACATTTTGCTTTTATGACAACAGTAAAAAATCTACTATCCAACTATTTGTGCATTAACAACGTCTGTCTGGCAGTAACAAACTCCAAGGTGTGAGGTGAGAGTAATGCTGGCTGTGATGGTTAAGATTATGTGTCAGCTTGGTTGGGCCATGATTCTCAGGGGTTTGGCAGTTATGTAATGAGGTAATCTGACAGTTATGTAATGATGTAGTCATCCTCCATTTTGTGATTTGATGTGGTCATTCTCTATTTTGTGATCTGATACGAGTAGCCAATCAGTTGAAAGGGGAGTTTGTTTGGGGGCATGGCTTGCACTCTAATTTTTGCATAATGCTGATTTTCACATAACAACATGGTCTTTGGAACCTAACCGTGTCGATAAGTGAGGAGTGGGTGTCATCATTTAAGCTTTATGTATAAAATGTCTATGATTCAGCTTAAAACTAAACTTTTGAGATCCATCATGAGACTGCTTTGCACAGAGAGTGTCATTAGCAACTGGAAGATGCATCAAAATACCCACTCTTGCTCTGTGTGGCCACCTTACCTCGGTGAAGTTTCTCTGCTATTTGTTAGAAGTATTGGAAATGTCTTCTGTCTTAGTCTGGGTTCTCTAGCAGAGCAAAACTGGTGAAGTGCGTGTACATACAGAGAGAGAAATTTACTTCAAGGAAATGGATTTGCAATTAAAGGAAATTGCTCACGCAATTCTAGGGGCTAGCAAGTCTCAAATCTGTGAGTTAGGCCTCTCCTGGCTCACTGGGTTGCTGGGGTTGGTGGATCCAAAATCTTCAGGTCAGATGGCAGGCCAGGGACTTCTGCAGACTTACGTCCCAAGAACCATAAGTCAGGTGACAAGCAGAGTGTGGGGATGAGATAGAGAGCGAGCTTTGCCAGAACATCCATCCATTTATACTCTGGAGGCGGGTCACACCCTTAAGGAAACTCCCCTTTCAACTGATTGGCTGCTCACATCAGATCACAAAACGGAAGGTGATTACCCAGGGTCTGCCAAACCACTGGAAATTGTCACCTAGCCATGTTGACACCTAACATTAACCATCACATTTTCTAGCCTTGCAGAGGTAGGTCTGGGCCTCTTGTGTGTGTATGTACACAGCATGCTCTTTCTGCCAATTTGTAGCTTGCTGGCCGGGGTGTCCTTCCTGCCACAACTGCGTTGACTGGCAAGGCGACACTGAACACTCTAACGGACCTGTCATCAGGGCGAGAAGACGAGGTAAGTGAACCTGCGGTGACTTGCCAGCTCAACTATCGGAAGACTGATCCATGTGTTTTTCATCTCTTCCACCCTCCGTCTTCAGTATTTTGCCTTTTGTCTCGAGGAGTGTTCTTCATTCTGAACAAGATGGTTGTCTTCATTTCCTGTTCGTTGTTGTTACTTGGTCTCCATTTGGCCTTGATTCATGGTGACCATATACAGAACAGAACGAAATGTTGCCGGTCCTATGCCATCTTCACGATTGTTGATACTCAGTTTTCTAGTTGTGATGGTTAAAGCTGTGTGTCAACTTGGCTGGGCCATGATCCTCAGTGCTTTGGCAGTTATGATGTAGTCTGGCAGCTTTTTAATGATGTAATCACCTCCATAATGAGATCTGGTGTAATGTGATCACCTCCATGATGAGATCTGTTTTGAGTAGCCAATCAGTTGAAAAGGAATTTCCTTGGGGGTGTGGACTGCATCGAACACAGGTGGACTTCCTGGCAAGGCTCAAGGGCTTTTACTTGCTCTGGATCCTGCATCTGGCTCGTGTTCATTTAACCTCTGGTTCTTGGGACTTGAGCCAGCCTCTTACCTGCCGTCTTACCTGCCGATCTTAGGATTCGTCGGCCTCCACAGCCTGTGAGCGAGAGGCCTCCTATCTGACCTTCTGATCTTGGATTCGCCAGCACCTGTGGCTACGTGAGTTGGGAGAAGCCTCCAGCCTGACCCACAAACTTGGGACTTTCCAGCCTCTACAACCGCGTGAGTCGTGTTCTTTATATAAATCTCTATGTATATTTATACACTACACTGGTTTTGCTTCTCTAGAGAACCCAGCCTAAGACACTAGAGCTGCTATAACAACAACAACAATGACAAAAACCCACAAGTGGATGGTTTTAAAGAAGAAAAACTTATTTTCTCACAGTTCAGGAGACTAAAATTTAAATTCAGGATGTGTCTCTAGGAGGCTGGTCCTTCCTTGCCTATTTCAGCTTCTAACAGTTGCCAGCAATCCTTGGACTTCCTGAGCTTGTAGAGGATCCTCACATGTTGTCTGTCTTCTCCTGCGTGTGTCTCTGTGTCTATTCTGGTGTTGTTATAACTCAGAAGTGATTCTGATTAGGATCCACCCTACACTGGTACGACCTCCACTGATTGATTGATCCTAGTACATTAGATTGCGTTATGGAAAGTGATTGCATCGCATTACATTAGATACAAGGTAATCGTGTTATGCTGCACTACAGTAAGGAAAGTAAAAAAAAAACCCACTGCCGCGGAGTCGATTCCGACTCATAGCAACCTCACAGGGTCTCCAAGGCTGTAAGATTTACGTAAACAGACTGTCACATCTTTGTCCCGCTGAGCTGCTAGTGGTTTTGAACCGCCAACCTTCCCGTTAGCAGTCAATCACTTTATCCACTGTGCCACCAGGGCTCCTACAGTCGGAATCCACTCCACGGCAATTTTTTTTTTAATGGAGGGTAATCCGCTCTCCCTGAGGCCAACTGATTTAATTACGTGTAAGTACTCCATGCAGCAACGAGACTAGTGTTTGGTCAAACAAGTTCACAGAAAATTAACCATCACGATGGTTGTTATAACTCTAGACTTCACCCTCATCCAAACAGGAGCATCCAAAGCAGGGTGGGGCAAATACTGTTTTTTTTGAGTTTCTCTCCTACAATGACTGCCTTCTCCTCCAAAAACACTGTCAGAAAGCAAACTTAAGTTTATTGGAGTTACTGCAGTAAGGGAAAACGACCCTTTGACAAGATCTAAGTAGTGTCTCAAACAGGGAAACTCGTGAGACATAATTATAGAATTTTGGGGCCTGTACCTGGTGATTTCTAAGGTGGGTTTTGCAAGGCAGAGAACTGATTGGAATTGGGCAAAGATTATAACATAACAGCTTTGAATTAGTGAGCACAGTGAGGCAAGGTCTTAACCCAAGCGTTGGTGAGCCCACTTTGGTCTTGCTAAGGAAGCTGGTTAAGCTGAGTCACAGTTTTATCTTCCAGAAGCAAGATGCCTGAAGCCAGGAACTAAGTTACCTTTGCTTGGTTTTAGCATTGTCTCACATGGCGGGGAGGGGTGGTGGAAGGGGCCGACATCATGCTGGTTGCAGTTCTCATTTCCTATGAAATGAAATCTTTCCTAGAAGTTCCTCAGAGACTACCACCTTACACCTCACTGGGCCATATACAGAAATAGATAAAGCAACAGAGGGTGCACATTTCTCTATCTGTGGGTTGGTGGAGTGATATAGGGTCATAAAAATAGGATCGCATTATAAGTGCTACTTTTTATTTTTCTTTGTTAGTTGGGTACCCCCATTGCCATTGAGTCAATTCTGATTCATTGAGACCCTGTGTGTTACAGAGTAGAACTGCTCCATAGGGTTTTCTTGGCTGTAATCTTTATGAAAGTAGATTGCCAGGCCTTTCTTCTGCTGCACCACTGAGTGGGTTCTAACTCCAACATTTAGGTTAGTAGTCAAGCACAAACCGTTCCGCCACGCAGGGACCTTGTTAGGTAAGTAGCTGAATTTGGCTGAAAGCATTATTTAGCCTCTTCTAGACAGGGTTGCTATGAGTCAGAATCCACTCGGTGGCAGTGGGTTTCGTTTTGGGGGTTTATTTCCACTCTGGAGCCCTGGTGGCACAGTGGTCAAGTGTTCTGTTGCTAACCAAAAAGTTGGCAGTTGGAAACCATCAGCTGCTCCTGGGAAACCCTATGGGGCAGTTCCACTCTGTCCTGTAGGGTCTCTATGAGTCTTTTGGCAACCCCACTCCGTGCCTACTTCAAGTCAACGAGTTTCTCCTCTAATCTGAATCCCTTGTGATCCTTTTGGGAGTGGGTAGCTACGTTTCATTGTGATATTTTAAAATTGTATAATTGTTTCATTATGATTCTTTTGTGCTGATTCCCTCTACTCATTGGTGTGCCAGAGCACTGAAACTAATCACTACATTTTCGGGAGTTTTGCCAGCCAGCTGACATCACAGGAGTGCCTTGAAATCGGTCACGGTGGGTGTGTTTACACCCTAGAAATCAGCTACAAATTGGGGCTCTCCCACCACCCAGCTGGTTGTTAAATATTTACCAGCACACCACTGCCTATAAATGTTACTCTTAAACTTATTTTGTTTTATAATTACTTTAATTTTGGGGAAAAAAAGTCAAGGAATAGTTTATTTTAAATATTTATTTGCTAGAAGCAGTATGATTTCATATAAGCCTTCTTAGATTTTAAGGAAAAAAAAGTTACGGAAAACATAGAAGTGTTTAAGTCTTTGTATGTTTTTAAACTGTGCTCAATTAGGTTTGGGTGAGTATTCTTTGACTCTTACATGTGGCTCCACCTACCTTCTTCACACTCTTGCCCCCCCCCCCCACCACCACATGGCGTAATCTTAAGGAGGTAGATCTCCACGCCTTTCTTCCATGACACGGCTGGGTAGATTCAAACTGCCAACCTTTTGGTCAATAGCAAAGTGCTCAAACCATTCATGCCACCCAGGACCTCACATTCTTATTTTTCATTAGTTGTATTATACATGGAGCCCTGCTGGCACAGTGGTTAAGAACCTGGTTGCTAACCAAAAGGTGGCAGTTGGAATCCACCAGCCACTCCTCGGAAGCCCTATGGGGCAGTTGTACTCTGTGCTGTAAGGCTGCTATGGGTAGCAATCGACTCAACCTCATCGGGTTTGGGTTTAGTATATGCTACACGTAAGGTGCCCTGGTGGCGCGATGGTTAAGCCCTCGGCTGCTAACTGAAAGGTCAGCAGTTAAAACCCACTAGCAGCTCCTTGGGAGAAAACACCTGGCAATCTGCTCCTGTAAAGATTACAGCCTGGGGTACCCTGTGGGGCAGTTCTATTCCGTCACGTGGGGTCACTCAGTAGGAATCAGCTCAACAGCACACTACAACATATTATACATAAAGTCACAATGAGTCGAAGTCAACTCAAAGGCCACTAAACCAAAACCAAACCAAGCCAAACTCGTTGCCGTCCAGTGGATTCCGACTCATAGCAACACGATAGGACAGAGTAGAACCGCCCCATAGAGTTTCCAAGGAGCACCTGGTGGATTTGAACTACTGACCTTTCGGTTAGCAGCTGAGATCTTAATCTCTGTACCACCAGGGCTCCTTACAAGGAATTCGATATTGCCGGAGTACAGAATTGAACTCTGGCAGGTGGTGAATAAAGATGAGCCGGGAAGTGATCAGTGCCTTTGGTACCTAATGGCATTGGGATCACCTGCGCTCTCATTGAAATGCAGATTTTGATTATGCACGTCTGAGATGGGGCCTGAATCTCTGCATTTCTAAAAAGTCCCCAGGTGATGCCGATGCTGCTGGGCTGCAGACTACACGGAGTGGCAAGGATTGAGACCGGTCTGTGAGTTGAAATCCTACAAGGGTAAGAAGGAACAAATGAGTGAAACAGGGCGGCGGTAACCGGGCAAAGTGGGAAACCTCGTCACTCCAGGAGATCGTTGCCAGATGTAAATAAGGTGGCCATTACTGCCAAATCTTCCCACTGTTGTTCAAGAGAAGTAGACCACCATCTGTCAGTGGGAGACCTGGTGGCACAGTGGTTAAGAGCTTGGCTGCTAAGCAGAAGGTTGGCAGTTCAAATCCGCCAGCCACTCCTTGGCAACTCTATGGGGTGGTTCTACTCTGTCCTACAGGGTCGACTATGAGTCGGAATTGACTCGAGGACAATAGGTTTGGTTCTTTCGGTTGGTGGCGCTCCTGGCTACTAGTAACATTGACGCCACAGCTAGGGAAACCCATGTGTTTCTTGGTTGGATGGATACTCACTGCTGATTTGAGTACTGACAGGTTCCTTCCCCTTCCACTAAGGAGCCCAGGTGGTGCAGTGGTTAAAGTGCTCGGCTGTTAACTGAAAGGTCTGCAGTCCGAAATCACCAGCTGCTCCTCAGGAGAAAGATGTAGCAGTCTGCTGCTGTAGAGATTTACAGCCTTGGAGACTGTGTGGGGTCGCTCTAAGTGGGAATTGACTGGACGGTAGTGGGCTTGGTTTGGCTTTGTCACCTTCACCTGACTGGGCCCTTTTCTGCTCTAGAGCTGAGCTTTTACAGTGGACACATGGTTCTTCAGAAGGAGGATGAGGATATTCTGAATAACCCTAATCAGAAATTCAAAAACTACTAGAAAGGACAGACTGAAAGGAAAGAAGTCCTCTCAGAGGAAGCTTCAGATCTGGTTCATCTTTTTCATGTGATGTACAGGTTAACATATAAAATCAGTCAAAAACTGCAGATTCCTGTATTTGTTCACAGAGCCCTGGTGGCACCGTGGTTAAGAGCTCACCTGCTAACCAAAAGGTCAGCAGTTTGAATCCATCAGCCACTCCTTGGAAACCTATGGGGTAGTTCTACTCTGTCCTATAGGATCACTATGAGTCAGAGTTGATTCAATGTCAATTTTTGTTAATACTTGGTCATATCATGTGGAAGGATGGTCACCTGCCATTGGAATATGTTTCTTGAAGACAAAGCCTATGTCCCAACAAATAGTCTAATGCCTAGCATATGGGAGGTGCTCAATAAAAAGGTATGGAATGAAGAATGGTCTTGATTTGTGAAAGGTCTCTATATATTCAGACACTTAGTCCTTTTTCTATATTAGTTGCAGCCCCCCCGCCCCCCTCCCCAAGTTCTTTGTTTTGCCTGGGCTTCTTGTACTTTTTGCCACGTAGTTGAATTGTTTGTAACTTCTGGGTTTTGTGTTATGTTTTGAAAGGTCTTCCCCACTGTGAGGTTATAAAAAATTTCCCATTTTATGTTTATGAATAATTTTTTTTTCCTCTTTTTAATTGATATCTTTGCATAGACCCTTTTCTGAACTTCAGAATTAGCGATCATTCCTTAGAATAGCATTCCCAATATAGACTGACACTTAACATTGTTTGGGGCCATATGTGGGATCTTACATTTTCCCTTTTTCAGAATCTCCACTGATAGCAACCGAGTGTTGAATAAAGCAAGCCTTAGCTTTGGGATTTCTGGTTTGCCTGACGTCATAGCTATGGATTTTGCAGAACGAGTAACTAACTCAGAATTTAAAGAATACCTGACTGAGAAATACCCTGATGGATTTGAATACGCTATTTTCATTTTTAAAGGGTGTTAATACCGGTTAGCTTTGGAAATTTGGATTGACCGCTTAAAAGTCTACCTCCTGGAGATACACTACTGCTATTAACATTTTGAAGTATTTCCTTTCAACTGTTTTCTTCATAAATGTATACGTATCTTCATACTAAAAATAGGTTAGTTTTGGGATATTTAGTACTTCATATCTTGTTGATTGCATCTTTTAATTTGATATAAACACTTTTCTGCGTCAATACAAACCTAAATCACTTTAGCAGCTATATGGCTACATCCTATCAAGCTACCATAAATAAATGTGAGAATCGACAGGTTCCTTCAAGTTATGGAAACCCCGGTGGCACAGTGACCAAAAGGTCAGCAGTTCAAATCCACCAGGTGCTCCTTGGAAACTCTATGGAAGAGTTCTACTCTGTCCTATAGGGTCTCTATGAGTTGGGATCAACTTGATGGCGACAGGTTTTGGTTTCAAGTTATGACTGGATCCAATTAGGTAGCTTATAATTTTTGCTAATTTACACGTCGGGTAGACAGCACAACCTGGTTTCGGTCGTTTATAGTTCTGCCATTTGGGATGGAAGATCCAGTCAAGTGCGTTTCAAATGAAAGTGATAATAGAGACAGGAAACCTTTTCGCATATTTGCAGAACAGGGTCGAACCACTTAAAAATAATCTAGAATCAGTGTGAGTGGTGAGAAAAGCTCTTGCATGAAAGGGTTTTCCTACTTGCTTACTTTAGGGGTGTTAAAGGAACAAATCCAGGCTGGCGAAGTCCATAATGCAAAATGGCTTTGTTAGAGCGCTAACGAGGAGGGGCCGGGGAACTGTATCAGGCCTGGTTACCCAGACCTAGAGTCAGAGGATGTGTACAGTCTAGTCCCATCTGCAGAGACACAGCTCAGACCTATGATTCTAGAACTGATTGTCCAATGCACTAGCCACTCTCCACATGTGACTATATAAATTTAAATTAAATCAAAACTTCAGTTTATCAGCCAAACGAGGCACATTTCAAGTGTCCAACGCCAGAGCTGTTGTATGCCATCGGATGAATTCCAACCCATGTGACCCCATAGGACAGAGTAGAACTGCCCCATAGGGTTTCCTAGGTTGTAATCTTTACAGAAGCAGATTACCAGGTCTTTTCTCCTGCGGAGCAACTGGTGGGTTCAAACCATTGACCTTTGGAGTAGCAGTTAGCACTGAACCATTGCATCACCAAGGCTCCTTTTGCTTGTGGCTGGGGACTGGCATATTGGGCAGTGGGCTGTAGGACATTCCCAACATTGCAGACAATTTTATTGGACAATACTGTTCAAGAAAATTAAAATGATAGCATTTTGCAAGATACATTGGGGGTCAATGATCAGACGAGAAGCACTCTATTAAGAGTCCATTATTGTAATTCATTCAAAGGAGGTGGTGGTAAACAGAGAAAGAAGAGATTGATATAAGATGATGTTCAGTTACGAACATCAGGGTGTGAAATGTGATGCTGTAACTTTTAGCCTGGGAGACTGAGCAATGGAAATGTCGTGAAGAGAAACATTATAAGACATAAGGAGCAACAGGGAAGATCCTCTGGGAAAATGCTGAGTTAAATACTGGGGGACAGCCAGCTAAAGCAGGCAAAGGCACTGGTTCTTGTAATGAATCTTGTAATGAAGAAGGGATTTTTGAGACAGATCAAGCAAGTACTTTGCTTTTGCTTTATTGTTTTTTGGGGGGATGAATTATTTGCTTTTCATTTTTATTTTACTGACTGGGTATGTACAAGCCTATTAAGGAGCTCACTTTAAAAAAATAGGTAAGTGTGTGTAAAGTGAGCAAATCTTAAGTGTACAACTCAATTAATTTTTGCGTGTTTGTATGCCTATGATAACCTATTGCCCTTGAGTCGGTTCCTATTCATAGTGATCCTATAGGACCGAGTAGAACTGCCCCATAGAGTTTCCAACGCTGCAATCTGTATGGAAGCAGACTGCCCCATCTTTCTCCTGCAGAGCAAGTGGTGGGTTCCAACGCCAACCTTTTGGTTAGCAGCCTGAGCGCTTAACCACTGTGCCATCAGGGGTCCTCTATACCTATAATAAAAACAAAAACAAAAAACCAATCCCATTGCCATTGAGTCGATGCCAACTCGTAGCAACCCTATAGGACAGAGTAGAACTGCCCCATAGAGTTTCTAGGGAGTGGCTGGTAGATTCGAACTGCCGACTTTTTGATTAGCAGCTTGAGCTCTTAACTACTGCGCCACCAGGGCTCCATACCTATGATACCACCACCTAAATCAAGATACAAAATATCTCCGTTACGCTAGAGGATCACTTCACGCCTCTTCCTATACAGTTCCCCAACTCCCGAGAAGTAAACGATATTCTGACTTTTATTACAAAAGATTCGTTTTGCCTGTTCTTGAACTTCATATAAATGGAATGATACACTATCTGCTCCTTTGTGCTAAGCTTCCTTTGCTCAAGACAAGAGTCATAAAATTTATCCATGTTATTTCTTGTATGAGTAATTATTTTATGATTATTGTTGTTATGTAGTATCCCGTTGTACAAATAAACCACAATTCATGTATCTATCCGCCTGGTGGTGGGCATTTGGGTTGTTTCCAGGTTTTGGCTAATGTGAACGAAACTGCTATAAATATTCTCGTACCTGTTTTTTGGTGGGCACATGCGTTGCTTTCTCTCGGGTGCTGGTGTTAGGTGCCTTCAAGTAAATTTAGACTCATAGCAACCCCATGTGACAGAGTAGAACGGTCTCACAGGGTTTAATAGGCTGTAATCTTTACATGAACAGAGCTTCAGGTCTTTCTCCTGCCGAGCAGCTGGGTGGGTTCGAATTGCCAACCTTTCAGTTGACGGTCAAGCGCTTAACCGTTGCGCCACCAGGACTCCTTTGCTCTTGGGTATACACCTATAAGTGGAATTACTGAGACATAGAATTCAGAAACATAAGCAATTAAAATATTTCATCCAAAAGTTTATTTATATCTTACGCCTTGACATTTGATTCTTTTTTGCATGACCTGTGTGTATGTGTTTGTGTGCGCATGTATGTGTACGTGCAAAGATTCAAAGCATTTTGTAGATGTTACATTAGCAATAACTAAGAAAAAAAATGGAATGGCAAAAGTGATCTCCTTTAGTGAAGACGAAAACCCTCAAAACTATAAAATACCTAGGAATTAACAAGAAATGCGAAAGACTTATGAAGAAGTTAATAATGAAGTTTCTTTTAAAGACCTTAAATGTGGGGACACACTGTTTTCCTAAATGGAACATTTGTTATTGTACAAATGTCAGTTCTCACCTAATCTAAAGTGATTCCAAGTATAGTCTGTTCAGGTTTTCTTGGAACAAAACACGTGGTTCTAAAGTGCATATGGAATAACAGATGTATGAACGGAGCCAATAAAAAGTATCCACAAGAAAAATAATGAGATGGGGACTCCCAACCAGATACAGACAATAAATTATTCAATACATGGTTTGAGGCAGTTGGCTATACATTTAGGGATAAAATATATATCCTTACCTCAAACTCAGTAATCAATTCCAGGTGGATTAAAGACATAAGTGCAAACAAGTTAATCCAATTGTGTGAAAGTGACTACGGAAAAAAAAAATAGTTTTATAATTCTGGAATAGGAAAGGCTTTTCTAAGCATACCATAAATTCTAGATACCAGAAAATAAAGGTTGAAATATTTAAAACTACATAACGTTAAAGCAAATGGCAAACTAGCAGCAATGTTCTGCAACAGTATGAGAAAGTATGAACATTCTTCGTGCTAAATACAGACAAAGACTCAAATAGAAAAAATAAGTAAAAAACATGAAAAGGTATTTCACAATGGCAGAGATAAAAGTAGACAATAAATATGCATTTACCTTCACTAATAATGCATGGAATGAAAATTTGAACCTTTAGAAGATACTTTTTACCATGAGCAAATATTTGTAATTCCATGCTGGCCAAGTTGAGGAAAGCAGGCACTCTCATAACTGCATGATGGTAGCATATGTAGGTACAGTCTCTTTGTAGGCCTGACTGGAAAAAATCTATTTAAATGCGTCTGGCTTGATCCTACAAGTCTACTTCTAGGACTTAATCTGTGAAAGTAATTGGACAAGTACACAAATATGCATTAGAAGACATTCATTGTAACATTGTTATAAGATGGGAAAATGTCGATGGGAAATGGCCAAATAAGTTATGAAATATTACGTGGTATATTAGATGGGTGGATGGATGGATAGAAAAAATTCCCTGAATATTTTGAATGATAAAAGCAACTTCCAGAAAAATTTTCAGGTTTATATGTATTGAGAATTTTAGTTAAGCAATTTCTATGGAACACCTCATTTAGATAACAGATAACTAAATGCCGCCTATGAGCAGCATTGTAAAAGGTATTATGAGCATTTATGGCAGAGGAAACTATCATGGGTGTTAGACAGGACTTTCCTCAGGAGGTGATGTTAAATTGTGCTCTAAAGAATGAACAGGAGTTAAGTGGGTGCTACGCAGCGGAAATTTCAGGTGATAATGTCTTGAGGAAGCATACAGAAGAGGGTAAGTGTGGTTGGGTATAGGGAACTCTGCTGTTCCACATCGATAAGGGAAGGCCTGTTTTCCCACAGCCCTGCCAACTGTCGTCGTCAAAATTCTATATTTTTGCCAATCGCATGGGCTAGGAATGGTATTTTAGGGTAGATTTAATTTGCATTTTCTTTGTTATAAAAATGTTGTCATAAGCTCAAGAACTATTTGGGGACAGTAGTGAAATTCTTTCGGGTACTTTCTGCGTTCAGCCATAATCCATCTGACATCAGCAATGGTATCTGTCTTTCCACATCCTTTTGATGTGTTTGAAAAATTCTATAATAGTATGTATATGTATATAATTTTAAGAAGTCAGTCACTGTGTGTATACATACTTCTTAAAATTAAATACCTACTTTAGCCTCATCTTAAATTAATATCCACAAAATTGCTAGTTTTTTGTAATATATTTTACGCAATAACTTATTATCTAATGGAAAATGTTTCTGGTGATCACCTAGCATCATCCTGAGAAGGTGCTCGATTCAATCCTTGGGTGATGTTGCAAGAGATAATCAGTTGATGTTTATCATTTCCATTCTTTGAATGTCTCTCCATTGCACCTATTAGAATTATTTATCTTCTTGTTTACCTTCATCACTAACTGAGATCTCTAAAGGCAAGGATTGCAACTATAAATTCTATTGCCAGCGATTACAAAGATACTTTCCCAGAACAGCAGCTCTATAAACGTTTGCTAAATGAATTAAACAGTTTCTCAGTACCTATACTGATTAACGAGTATGCTAGGCATGTTGGCAGAATTCAAAGGATAATCAGATACAGATTCCCAATCAAGAAGATGGCGAGCTACAGTAGAAATATATATATTTTTAAGTGCTTTAGATGAAGGTTTACAGAGCAAATCAGTTTCTCATTAAACAATTAATACACGTATTGTTTTGTGGCATTGGTTGCCAACACCATGATGTGTCAACACTCTCCCCTTCTCGACCTTGTGTTCCCCATTATCAGCTTTCCTGTCCCCTCCTACCTTCCCGTCCTTGTTTCTGGGCTGTCGTGTCCATTTAGTCTCATTTTGTTTTATGGGTCTGTCTAATCTTTGGCTGAAGGGTGAACCTCAAGACTGACTTCAGTACTAAGTTAAAAGGGTGTCCAGGGGCCATACTGGATTTCTCCAGTCTCTGTCAGACCAGTAAGTCCGGTCTTTTTTTGTTCTACATTTATCTCCTTCTCTGTCCAGAGCCCTCTGTTGTGATCCCTGTCAGAACTTCCGGTTGTGGTAGCCAGACACCATCTAGTTGTGCTGGGCTCAGTCTGGTGGAGGCTATGGTAGTTGTGGTCCTTGTGTCTTTGGTTTTCTTCATTCTCCCTTGCAGTAGAAATATTTTTAATGTATATGTATTTAATTTTCAGGAGTGTACATAATGTTAAAGATAGGTGACTTTCAGCTGAAAATGACATTCAAGCTATACTTTGAAAGTTAAGTGTGTGATTTGTTAATGTGTCTGTTTGCTTGTATACAGGTTATATATAAACTTGGTACAAAATTCAAAAGTACGAAAGGTGTTGCAGTGAAAAGTAAGTCTCCTCAAAATCTGTTTCCATTCACCCAATTCTTCTATCCAGAAACAATTCCTATTACCAGTTTCGCTACTGTACCCTCTGTCATGGATTGAATTGTGGCCCCCCAAAATATCTGTCAACTTGGCTAGGTCAGGATTCCCAGTATTGTATGATTGTCTATCATTTTGTCATCTGATGTGATTTCCCTATGTGTTGTAAATCCTATCACTATGAAGTAATCAGATGGATTAGTGGCAGTTATATTGATGAGATCTACAAGATTAGATAGTGTTTTAAGCCAGTCTCTTTTGAGATATATAAGAGAGAAGTGAGCAGAGAGACATGGGGACCCTATACCACCAAGAAAGCAGCACCAGGAGCAGAGCGTGTCCTTTAGACCTGAGGTTCCTGTGCTGAGAAGCTCCCAGACCAAGAGAAGATTGATGACAAGGACCTTCCTTCGGAGCTGACAGAGGGAGAACGCCTTCCCCTGGAGCTGATGCCCTGAATTTGAACTTGTAGCCTCCTAGACTGTGAGAGAATAAATTCCTCTTTGTTAAAACCATCCACTTGTGGTATATCTGTTAGAGCAGCACTAGATGACTAAGACACCCTCCATATATTCTATGCATATGGAGGTAATAATATTGGATTTAAGGAGATACTAGCGAAAGGCAATTCAAGAAGAGAGAATTGCAAATACAAAGCCATTGAGGTAGGACAATGGAGAAATGTGTAATGATTGAAATTACCATAGCGTAGAAAACAGTAGTCAAAATAAGTTGGTAATATATAGAGTTCTTGACAACTCATAGAAATGAAATGTGAGACTAATTAATAAAACACGTTTTACTTCATTTATAGTTAAAGAAACACTAAAGGTACAATGTGGTATCATTTTTCAACTATAAGATGTAATGATCTCAAAATTTGATAACAATGTGTTGGCCAGTGTGAAGGCAAATGGTGTTTTTATACGTTGTTGATGGAGGTGTAAATTGATGTCATGTCTACGGAAGGAAATTTGCCAATACCATTTAAATTTTTAATGTATTTATGCTTTGATCCAGCAATTCTACTTCCAGGATATTATTCTCCAGATACTGTCACATACGTGCAGTGATATTTATATAAGAACATTTATTGCAACTTTGTTCACAAATCACAAAGTCCTAGAAACCTAAATACCACCAAGAACAGACTGGTCAAATAATATGAGGGCATATTTCTACAAAGAATTCTGCGCACTCTTTATAAGAAGAGACAGTGTTCCAAAAATCAACATGAAATGACCCCTAAAACATACACTGCTGTTGAGTCGACTCTGACTCACAGCGGGCCTATTGGCAAGGTAGATGAAAAATGGAAGGTACAAGATATGTGTACAGGATCCTTCCATTTGAGGAGAGGAAAAACGATGGTGATGGTGTCTATACACACTTGCATATGTCTATCTGTATAAACATACTCATACTTAGGTGTGCTTATAATATCTCTGTCTGGAAAAATACAAAACTGAAAACTGGTGATTGCCTCTGGGAATAGAAAGCGGGTATGTAGAGAGGTGGACGGTAGGGAGACTTCCTTTCCACTCTATTGCCTTTTGTAGCTGTTGAATTTTATAATCATTGAGTCAACAAACACTTACTGAGGACCTACTAAATGCCTAGCACAGTTCCAGGTGCTGGAGATAAAGTATCTACTCTCATGGAGTTTATTTTGTACCCGTACATGTTATAAAAAAAAAAAATTAAGCTTCTATGACAAATATGATTGATGTAATATAACTAAAATAAATGCTAATTTAAAAAAATTCTTCTCTGTGCATACATAACAAAAGAATTGTTTTAGTCCTTGTTTTCCAAATCCAAAACTGTACATATTAGTTTTTACAATAAAACACAATTAAAAATTGACTTTTTTCACATCGATTTAAAGTGCAAGTAAAACTATGCATTTAAAATTACTTTTATTATAAAGTTTTAAAATCAGGAAGTCAAACATTGAAGTAAAATTAAAAAACTTAGGGATCAGGAGTACAATCCTTTTAATATGCTGTTGGACTCAGTTTATGGGTATTTTGTTGAAGATTTTTGAATTTATAGTCATAAGGATATTGGTCTGTAATTCTACTCTCTTGTCATACCTTTGTCTGTCTTTGATATCAGCGTAATGCCGTTCTCAATGAGCTAGGAAATGTTCTGTCCTTTTCTAATGTTTAGGAGAGTTTAGAAAGGATTGGTATTAATTTTCACTTTAAATGTTTGGTAGAATTCACTAGTTAAGCCACTTAGTCCTGGACTTTTCTTTATTGGGAGATTTTTGGTTACCGATCCAATCTCTTTACTTGTTTTAAGTCTGTTGAGATTTTCTATTTTCTCTTCTATCAGTTTAGGTAATTTGTGTGTTTCTTGGAATGTGTCCATTTCATCTAGATTATCTAATTTTTTGAAGAGTTACTTGCACACAAGCTAACTTCGCAATCACCAAGGTAAGATCCACAAAAAAGATGTGCCATTGGGGTAAAGAGGAGCTATGGAGGTAGAAGAAGCAATGGATGAATCACGAAGAAAACCAAGAATTGAGAGAACGAGAAACCAGGGAGATGAGTTTCATAAAAAGGATAGTGTAGTTAACAGGGTCAAATTGCACAGGGCGAAGAGAGGATAGATAGAAGGAAAATTAGCCACTAGTTGTAACATCTGAGATATTTGCTTTAGAGTGGAAAATTTTGGAAGTGTTTTAAGGCTGGAAACCATTTTGAGTTAAACAGTGAGCTACCAAAGAAGAAGCTAGTAAGTAAAGTAGAAACAGAGATTATTATGAGGGCAAAGTAGAGATGACCTAGGGATGTTCATTACACACATTTCTTGCGGATCACTTTCAAGTACTTTAACTTGCGTGTACTTTGCCGTGTATCTGGAAGCTTGCAACTGCTGATATAATGTTCCATACACAGTATACTAGAACTGTGTTTAGTGTGATAGTTCTCAATTGATTGAATTCAATTCCTATTTATTTTACTGAGTTGTCTAATTGCTCCATTATAATTTCTATGTATTCCCCCAAAGGACTAGTTTCATTATGACAGAAGACAATGAAATAGTCCACAGAGATAAGTGAAGTAACTGGCTGTTATTTTCCTCCTAACTGAAGACGAAATTTGTTTTTGTGTTAAAATTGGATTGGATGCAGGGTGAATTCTGTTAAATTAAACCATAGACAACTTACATGAGTATGTAAGGATGGCGTGTCTGTTAGGTGACTTTCCCGTGTTCTCTGAAATCTGAGTGGAAGAGATACACAGTAAAACTTCCCTGGGGAGGTGCAATGAAGTGGCTTCATCGTTATAGTGGGGGGCAAGGGGGGGGCGTCCTTGGAAAGCTTGGGAAAATTGAGTGCCTATGTAGTTGTGCTAATATATCCTAGAAAACCAAAAAAAAAAAAAAGAAAAGAAAAGAACCCAAGCCCATTGCTGTCGATTCCAACTCATAGTGACCCTATAGGACAGAGTAGAACCGCCCCCGACGGTTTCCAAAGAGCGGCCAGTGGATTCGAACTACCAACCTTTTGGTTAACAGCCGAGCTCTTAACCACTGCGCCACCAGTGCTCCAATATAACCTAGAAGGAGGATGTAATTTTGCCTATTGCCAACTCTGAGAATCATGTCTATGAACAAGGAAGGTGGCTATGGTGGGGTGTCTGGAGATGGCCAGAGATAACTTAGCTGTTTAGTTTGTTTAAACTATGTAATCAAGCCAGCAATCTTGAATGTGGGTGCAGGTTTTGCTGAATATCTGTGAGAGAAAAAAAAAAAGCTTCCTCCCATTTTCCTACCCTGAGTGAATATTAAGTTTCCGTTCGAGAGACAGAGCCTTATGTTTATTTGGGGTAGCTGACCAAAATCAAAATGAAACAAATCTCGCTATCTTTAATTAAAATTAAAAACAAAACAAAACAAAAAACATCCCATTGCTGTGGACTCGATTCCAACTTATAGCGACCCTATAGGACAGAGTAGAACTGCCCTATACGGTTTCCGAGGAGGGGCTGGTGGATTCGAACTGCCGACCCTTTGCTCAGCAGCCGAGCTCTTCACCCCTGCGCCCCCAGAGCTCCTCTTTAATTAAAGGTGAAGAGCCTTCAGGGTGGACACCAAAACCCGCTAGGAGCGGTTCCCCTGCTGTTAGCGGCGCCCAGGGCCCTTGGTTTTCTGTTCCAGTCCCCGGAGTGTGTGGCTCATGGAGCGCCTCCCAAAGTGAAGGCACAAACCGTCGCAGGGAAAATACCAGGAGCTCGCGGGTCCTTCAGGCCGACAGAACGCGGCATTTACAAAAATGCACACACAGCGAAGAGAGTTTTCCTGAAGTTAAACAGCTGTCAGTATATATCTGATCTCAAACGTGGGAAGCTCCAAAATAGAATAAGCCTACCACAAAACAAACAGACAAAAAGTGGATGTGAGAAATACTCTCTCCTGAGAATGTTTCTGGGGGGCGAAATGAGCAGCTTTAGCTGGTGGTGGGCCACTGAATTCATTCATTTCTCGGTAATGGTGGTGGTTATTCGGCGTCGACTGTTTCTCCAAGGGCGGCTGGTTTTGTGGCTGTCTGCTTGTTTATCTTCCTTCCACTGATCGTGGGAATTGTCCCCGGTGTTGTGTTATTGTTTTTGTCTTTGTAGAGTTCAAGTTTTCAGGTCCATAAAGTTTTCTGCTTTCTGGCTTTCAGTTTTTCTGTAACAAGATCAGGTGTCTTTGGTCACTCTTCAGTTTTGGAGCCATTAGTGGAGCCCTGGGGGCGCAGTGGTTAAGAGCTGGGCTGCAAACCAAATGGTCGGCAGTTTGAACCCACCAGCCGCTCCTCGGAAACCCTCTGGGGCAGTTCTACTCTGTCCTGTGGGGTGGCTGTGAATGTGAACCCCTGACCTTTGGGTTAGCAGCCCAGTGCTTGCCCACTGCATCACCACGGCTTGATCCTCTGTAATGCAACACAGGTCCACGTCATAATATTGATAATCGTTACATTCACATTCTTCAGATTTTTTAAAATGTTTCCACTTGGACTTTTTTCTTGATTAGAACTATTATAACTTAGCTATAAATGAAATGAATGTAATTACACTTAGCGTTCATGTCTAATTCCTTTTGATATTTTTCAGTCCTAAAGCTTTTTTCACCTCAGGCTGTGATTTGTCAGATTGTATAACCTCTGAGCATTGTGGGTGTTGCCTGCGTGTGGATGGGAGACCTTAGGGAAAACCCAGGCTTTGCAGAAAAGGCACTCGTAATTCAGGAAGTGACAGTCTTCCCTCTGAGCGAGAACTGAGCCAATGCCCCTGCATGAGAGGTGCTATCCTTTTGAAAACGACATAAAAACAGAGATCTTAACTTTAGCTCTGAGACTCTTTCATAAAAATCTTCCAGAAACCACCTCAGTTTCAAATTTCTGGGGCAGTCTTAAAATTTTTTTCACATATATACAAAAGTTTTAATACTTCAGGAAGATAAGAAGAGATTTACTAACTTGCAAATATATCTTTCTTTATTAACTGGTTGCTTTTTCAAAAGGAACATTTTTCTTCTGAGATTATGAAATTAAACTTTTTTTCTTTAAAAAATGTTTTTCAGAAATAAAAGTATAAATCAAAAGTAAAAACTCACATTCAGAGGCCAGAATTGTTAATATTTAATCAATGTATTATTCTAAATTCTAGTAAACAGGGGAAAATAATAACGCATTTTTCCTGCCTTTCCTGTATGAATTAACTTCATAGTTAATTCTGGGTCAAATCTTCGACTTATTTGTTGTCAGTCTTTTATTATTCCTTGATTGATATACTTAGCACTATATATTTCCCTGTAGATACTCCTTGAGGTGTTTCCGTTGTTGTTCAATTTTAACTTGTTTTAAATGATTCTGGTTTTTCACAGGAGCTTTTTAGAAGCAGGTCGTTGATTTTCCAGACTTCGAGCATTTGTAGGCAATCATCTGATAATGATTTAAGTGTACTCCACTATCATCTGATCATAACCTGTATGATACTGATCTTCGCAAGGTATTGAGACTTTCTTTGTGGCCTAGTATATGGGCTTTTTCAAAAAAAATTACTATTCAATGTATGCTTGAAAAATTGTTGTATTATCTCTGGGGGTGATAAAATTATTTCCATGTCTAATATTTCAAACCTTATTTCTTAAGGGTTTTTCAAATTTTAGACTCGCCTTGAAAATTTACCTTTTCATTCCCAAAACCTAAGAAGTTTTTATATTTAAATAAAATAGATTGAGACAATTTTACCTAACATGACACTTAACAATATTTTTCACCTAAAAAAATCAGTTCAAACTAGCTCAGAAAAATTGCCCAACTTTAGTATATAATCTCACTGATACAGTCACCAGCCAAGACAGAGTCAACATCCATAACAATTCACAATCCATACATCTGGGGTTCCCACCCTCGCACCTCTAGCTCATTAGCTTTCAGAGAGAGTCAAATCTCCAATTTATCATTTTCCCCAGCCTCTGGAGCACGGAATGAATTCTAACCAGTTTTAACTTACTGATGCGGGGAACAAATTCTCTCTCCCTTTTAACTCAAATGAATTTTATTTTAGCTGATAAACTCACACAAAGCATAGAGATAGAACAGGATGAGGCTAGTTTAATGTCTAAATTTCTGAAACAAACTAAAAGTTTAAATCCTTTGGCTCCTTTGATCCATCTGATCTTAATTAAGGTCTAATAACTCAATAGTCTTGACTTAGGATTATTGGGTGGGTGGTTGTATGTGTGTAATGGCGGAAGAGGGGTGGGAGAATCGGTGCAGAAGCTATTAGCCTAAAATGTGGAACTATTTTCTTTAACGTTTGTTCAAGTAGCATCTATTAGTGCACATGACAATGGAAAATACTTTGGGTAACTATGGACCGACGGATAGTGTCATTGCCAGAAGACTAGAATCCCTGGTATTTACCTTTCAAGCTTACCAAGAATAGTGATTATGCCTTCTCTTTGCAAGGGGACAGGGTGGGGAGGGGAAGCTCATCTGTTTCCTCTTCTTCGATCTTTACAGGACTAACCTTCTGACTTTTTGATGGCATCTTGGGTGTACCTCCCACTGTGAGGTCTGCCTGTAACAGAAGACAGCCTTCTCACGGGTTCACCACAAAGAGCTCCAACAGCATTCTAAGTAATGACTGTCACACTCGAACAGGCAGGCGACACCTATAGGGGTATCTTTGAAACCACATTTGATATATGGGTTCATGTCTATTTTGTTCATAAATTTATCATCAGTCCATGACAGATCTGCCTTTTTGTTTTTTTTAAATGGAGCTTACATCCTGAACTCTTTAACTCTCGAGGGCTTGGAGTAAGGACCTTTGCTGTTGTAGCCCCAGTGGGGACCGAGTGACGTTTGATGAGTTCCGTGAATAAATGTCACTGAATAATATATTTACCTTCTGGATCCGTGTTATTCTTATGTCTATGCACTCTTACCATTTATTGGAAAGATCTTTGGTTTGCAGGACGAGTAAGCCTTACTGTTGCAAAGAAAAATTGCAACGTTTTCTTGTTCTAATCACAGTGACCCAACTATGATACTTTCAAGGTCAGAATAATTTGTCCTCTAGATTGGGGTCAGGAAAGTATATTTTATCTTTGGGGAGAAACAATCATATCAATTTCACTACAGAAAAGGGGTAATAAACTGTGAAAGAACACCCTATCCTGAACACACAAATACACAGTTGATCAACGATAGGACAATAGGTAACATGGGGTAATCGCTGGACGCCAGTGAAAAATCACTTCTGTAGGAAGACCAGACAGCCGAAGAAGAGACTTCTGGGAACAGGCTAGTGGCAGCTTGGGAATACTGCTGTTCTCGTTTTAAATTTAGATAGATACTGCAGCCTAATCTCACTCTTACAGAAAAGTAAAAACACAACATTATCTCTGATACTAAGAGCACCTACTACATTCCTGTTGCCATTCCAGGTGGTACATGTGATTGTATCAGTTATTATATCTATTGCTGAGTAATAACCATCCCAAAATTTATGTCCTAAAACAACAAATGTTTGTTTGGCTTATGATTCTGTGAATCAGTTTAGGTGGGTTGAGCAAGTCACTTTTGCGCTGTTCCTGGCTGGGCTCGCTCGCATTTGTGGTCAATTGTTGGTTCTGTGATCAGTCAGCAGACTGGCTAGGCACTGGTTTACCCAGACGGGCTCCCTCACCTGTCTGTGGGTTGGTACCTATTGGCTAGGGTACCTTGGTTTTCTTCCTTATGTTCCCCCCATCTTCTAGCAGAATGGCCTGAGTTTGTTCGCATGCCAGAAGGATTCCAAAAGCAGTAAGGAAGCAAGTCCCAATACCCAACCTTTTTTTAAGCCTGTGCATCATGTTTGCTAATTTCCCATAAATAAAAGGCAAATCACCTGTGGCCAAGACCAGATTCGAAGGGTAGGAAAATGAACTCCACCTTTTCATGAAAGCAACTGCAAAATAACATTGCAAAGAGGCATGCATGAAGAATGGGAACAATATGTGGCCATTTTTGCTGATAACCTGAATACTCATAAGAGCCTGGGGAAGATAAGAAAATGGAAGCCGGGAGAATGGACGTTACTCACCTAAAATCAGACAGCAATGCCTGGTGGTAGCAGCGGTGTTCAAACAGATTTTTTCAGTCTTCTTTTTTTCCTTAACATCACACCACCAGACTACATAATTATTATGTTAGGAGCGATCGATTCTCTTCCCACCACCATTTTTTAAAGGAGAGTTGTTGACATTTGCACAATATCATGTAAAGATCTATGCCAACACAATTAAAATTGCTTGGTACCCTTCTCCTTCTGAGATGTTTACTAACTGTCTTAGTTATCTAGCACTGCTATAACAAAGATACCACAAGTTGATGGCTTTCACAAACAGAAATTTATTCACTCACAGTTTAGGAGGCTAGAAGTCCGAATTCAGGGCACCAGCTCCAGGGGAAAGCTTTCTCTCTCTGTTGGCTCTGGGGACAGGTTCTTGTCATCAATCTTCCCCTGGTCTAGTAGCTTCTCAGCACAGGGATACCAGGCCCAAACGACAAGCTCAGCTTCTGGCTCATCTTGCTTAGTGGTAATGAAGTCCCTTTCCTCTCTGCTCGCTTCTCTCTTTTATATCTCAAAAGAGATTGACTGAAGATACAACCTAATCTTGTAGATTGTGCCCTCCTCATTAACATCATAGAGGTTAGGATTTACAACACATAGGATAATTACATCATATCACAAAATGGAGAACAACCACACAATACTGGGAATCATGGCATAGCCAAGTTGACACAAATTTTGGGGGGACACGATTCAATCCGTAACACTAACCTTAACCCCCTCCTGCATAGAAGCCCTGTAGGCTCCTTTACCTATGCATACGCTCAGCCAGTCACCAATCACACCATATGGTAATTGTCTATTAGGCTACAAGCTCCACTGAGAGCAGTTAATGTGCCTGGTTGTGCTTATCAAATGTCTAACACAGGGCTCACATATACAATGTATATTCGTTAAATGAATGAACAGTTAGCAACTGGTAGGTTTTACTTTTTTCATTTAAAGTCATGATGGAAATATGTCACATAAAAATATTTAGATGTAGCCAATGTTTTCCAATAGATTAATAGAAAGAGCACCGTACTGCACATACAATAGAGTATATTCACAAGGAAAGAAGAGTCAACTCTCCTATACAGAAGATTTCCAAATAATTTATGTAAATACTCTCCTTCAAGGACATGAAGCTTAATTCCTCTCCCTCTTGAGTGTGGGCTGTGCTTAATGATTTGCTTCCCAAGGGTAGAGTATGGAAGGGGTAGAGAGTCATTTTATAGTGGAGAGACTGGCAGGTACTTCCTCAGCCAGGTGATCAAGTCATTGTCATCAGTGACCTGGTTAGCAGGTAAACTTATGGATAACATCACAAAGAATGGAAACTTCAGAACACTTCACTGGGCTCCTGCAGAATCTGTGCATGGATCAAGAGGCCGTCGTTTGAACAAAGCAAGGGGATACTGCATGGTTCGAAATTAGAAAAGGTGTGTGACAGGGTTGTATCCTTTCACCTTACTTAATCAGTCTGTATGCTGAGCAAATAATCCAAAAAGCTGGACAATATGAAGGAGAAGGGGGCAGCAGGATTGGAGGGAGACTCGTTTTAACAACCCTGGATGTGTGATGACACAATCTTGCCCACCGAAAGTGAAGACGACTTGAGGCGCTTACTGAGGAAGGTAAAAGGCCACAGTCTTCAACATGAATTACACCTGAATGTAAAGACAATGAAAATCCTCACAACTAGACCAATAAACAACATCATGATAAATGGAGAGAAAACTGAAGTGTCAAGGACTTCATTCTACTTGGAACAACAATCAGAGCCCATGGAAGCAGCAATAATGGAATCAAATGACGTATTGCATTGAGTAGATCTGCCAAAGACCTCTTTAAAGTGTTAAAAACCAAAGATGTCACCTTGAGGACTAAGGTGCTCCTGATGCAAGCCGTGGTATTTTCAATCACTTCGTGGGCATGCAGAAGCTGGACAATGAAAAAGGAACTTAGCCATTCTAATTGTGGTGTTAGTGAAGAATATTTAATATACCATGGACTGTCAGAAGAAGGGAGCCCTGGTGGCACAGCGGTTAAGAGCTACGAGGAGCTATGGCTGCTAACCAAAAGGTCGGCAGTTTGAATCCACCACCTGCTCCTTGGAAATCCTATGGGGCAGTTCTACTCTGTCCTATGGGGTCGCTATGATTCTGAATCAGCCCCACAGCAAAGGTTTTTTTTTTAATATGAGACCAAAAGGTCAACAATTACTCTAAAGCAAAGACGAGAAGACAAGGGGGCAGGGAAACTAGAATACTAGAAATAGAACAACCAGAACACAGTTAAAGAGAAAGCTGACATGCTGTGAAAAATGTAACTGATGTCACTGAACAACTTGTGTAGAAATTGTTAAATGGGAACTAATTTGCTGCGTAAACTTCCACCAAAAACACAATAAAATATTATTAAAAAAAAAAAGAATAGTGCCTTAAGCTTTACTTATAAAGTGAGATATAAGCCCATCTTAAGAAAAGTCATAGAAACATTAGAGAATATGATCTACTTAGGAAAACGCATGAGGGTTGAAAATTATGCTGTATTTTCTAGTTATTACGACTCCCCAAGAGGTTAAAAAACAATAAACTGACATCAATTTGCAAAAGTTATGTGGAACTAGTGGGAGACTGGGTGGCTGGGGGATTAGTCTGAGAAGGACACTTACTGTCCATTGTAAATGACTTCGTGTCTTTCAAACTTTGGATCATGTGCATGCATGTATTTACCTAATCTTAAAATATTAACAGTTGGTTCCATTTGAAAATATCAAATATAGCTAAAATCCTGCATGTGAGCCGAAATCTGACTCTCTCAGCCAGAAATGACAGGACAGAGGCTGGTCAGGTCTACAGTCAGTGCCCAGGTAAACTAAACAGAACACAAAATGCCTTTTTATGCCTGGCAGAATTTCAAAACTGACACTACCTCAAGATCTAAGTCATGTCATATAATACAGCCAGGATTTTTTTTTTTTTTAACTGTTACAGTCTAGAAAATTTCTACCATGAAAATTAAATATTAGTAGAATAAAAAGGCAATTGGATTGTATTAACAGGGCACTTTAGCAATTAAGTGAAACTTTAAAAATATATATTTTTATATTCATAAGACAGAACCTATCCAGAAATATCACCCTAATGACGGTCATCTCTGAGTAGCAGGTTGAAGGTAAGGGTACACTCAGGCTTCATGTATTTCGTAATCATAGGTTTTGGCAAATTTTATTAGCTTTTCTATTAATAAGAAATGTTACCAACTGGAAGATGTTCCAAATTGCCCTAGATGGGATCTTATTCACACAAGGATTTTCTAAGACCCTGCAGGAAGTCTGCTAATGTGTAAAGCCTGAGGTCCGTTCCTGAGCTGTTACTAACCTCATTGGCTACTGTATCTGTACTGCATCAGGTTCTTGAGATCTGGTAATAAGGAAGCCTCTAATCTCGGAGGACTATTGACCCAATCAGCTGAATAAGAGAATACCATACAAATCTGACCAAATGAAAGTTAAAAGCTTCTAAGGACTCGTGGGATTTTAGAACTGGAATGGATCAATTTAGTCAAATCCCTTTATTTCACAGATGAAAAATCTAAAGCTTGTAGACATTAGCCCTTTGGAGACTCGTGAACGGTCAGCAAATCTTTGGAAAAATAGAACTAGAATCTAAGTGTCTCATGAGGTTGCCTTGTGAGGTGTGTATAAAAAAACCAAAAACCAAACCCACTGCCATGGAGTCGATTCCAACTCATAGCCATGCCATAGGGTTTCCAAGGCTGCAAATATCTGTGGAAGCAGATGGCCACATCATTCTCCCGCGGAGCAGGTGGTGGTTTTGAACCACTGAGCTTTCGGGTTAGCAGTCAATCCCTTTAACCACTGCACCACCAGGGCTCCATACCTCTTATCTAAATACACATAAACCAATCACTGATGATCCCAGTGCAGACCTTACCATAAAAATACTGGGGTGGAGAAGCATTCAGTATGCAGGAAGTAAACCAGTTCAATACAGAAGAAAGTCATAGGAGAAATCTTGAGCCTTAAGAGGAACAGGGATTAAGAAAGGGAT
Source organism: Trichechus manatus latirostris (assembly GCF_000243295.1). Classification (NCBI taxonomy): domain Eukaryota; kingdom Metazoa; phylum Chordata; class Mammalia; order Sirenia; family Trichechidae; genus Trichechus; species Trichechus manatus. Next base: position 2,977,052 of record NW_004444035.1, on the reverse strand, counting down.
AGAGCAGACACCCATCCACCATCTTATAAAACAAGCCTCTACTCCTTGATTCCATGACAATTTTCTCCCAATATACCAGAAGGGGTCAAGTTGACCCCGACTCATGGCGACTCCACGTGTATCAGAGTAGAACTATGCTCCATGGGGTTTTCAATGACTGATTTTTCAAAAGTAGATCACCAGGCCTTTATTCTGAGGTGCGCTGAGTGGACTTGAACCTCCAACCTTCCAGCTAGCAGCGAGTGGATTAACCTTTTGCATCACCGAGGGATTCTGCTTTAAAGTACTATTCCCCCAAAAAGTTTTCGGCAAAATAGATGAAATAAAAGTTCGGGATATTGGTAATTAACGAAGGTGGGTAATAGGTACAGGTAGGTTACTCTTCTCTTTACTTTCTTACATTTTTATTTTTTCCACCGTAAAAGAAAGGATGTAAAACAAACACAAAAATCCTAGAGCAAATGTCTTACTCATATGCAAGAATAAAGTCAGGAACTTGTCCTCTTTCTGTCACTGCTAATTCCTTGGCGTCTCTAGAGTTGGGATGTGGAAGGAAGCCAGTGACCCGTGCCACTTGTCTGTGTTTCTGTGTATCGTGTATGTGTGTACGTGGAGTCCCTGGGTGGCACAAACGGTTAAGCCCTCAACTACTAACCGAAAGGTTCATAGTTCGAATGTTCCCAGAAATACTTCGAAAGAAGGATCTGGTGATCTGCTTCAAAAAAACCAACCTTTAAAATACCCTATGGAGACCATGGTCTCAGAGAACATCTAGCTCAACTTGCATAAAGACAATGCTCTACATTCTACCTTGGTGAGTAGTGTCTGGGGTCTTAAAAGCCTGTGAGCGGCCATCTAAGATACTCCACTGGTCTCATCCCTTCAGGAGCAAGGGAGAGTGAAGAGAACAGGATACAAGGGAAAGATTAGTCCGAAGGACTGATGGACCACAGCTACCAAGGCCTCCACCAGACTGAGTCCAGTACAGCTAGATGGTGCCCGGCTACCACCACTGACTGCTCTGACTGGGATCACAACAGAGGGTTCTGGACAGAGCTGGAGAAGGATGTAGAACAAAATTCTAACACAAAAAAAAAGACCAGAGTTACTGGCCTGACAAAGACTGGAGAAACCCTGAGAGTATAACCCCGGACACCCTTTTAGCTCAGTGGTGAAGTCACTCCCAAGGTTCTCCGTTCAGCTGGGGATTGGACAGACCCATAAAACAAAACAGGACTAATGAGGCACAGCAGTCCAGGGACAAGGACTAGAAGGCAGAAGGTGACAGGAAAGCTGGTGATAGGGAACCCAAGGTAAAGTAAGGACAGTGTTGACATGTAGTGGGGTTGTTAACCATTGTCATAGGGCAGTATGTGTACTAGCTGTTTAATGAGAAACTATTTTGTTCTGTAAACCTTCATCTAAAGTGAGAATAGCAGCACAACCGGAAGAAAGTAATCGATGTCACTGAATTATACGTGTAGAAATTTTTGAAGTGGTCTATCTTTGGCTATGTTTATTTTCACCAAAAAACAAAAAAGGTCCTCCAAGGCTGAGAAGGGAGCGTGTTGACATGTCGTGGGGTTGTTAACCAATGTCATAAAACAATAAGTGTACTGACAGTTTAATGAGAAAATATTTGTTCTGTAAACCTTCACCTAAAGTACAATTAAAAAAAAAAAAGATAAACAGAGAAAGAAAAGAAAATTGTGAGGATGGCGCAGGACCAGGCAGTGCCTCACTCTGTGGCTGTACATAGGGTTGCTATGAGTCGAAACCGACCCAATGGCACCTGACAACGACAGAGAGAAATTAATTACTCATATTTAAATTCTATAAATTACATAGGTTCTATGTACGAATCCATTTTCATCTGTTTTCAGAGATATTTTAATGTATAGCAACCTTTAAAAAGTTTTTGTAATATTATTTTAATGTTCACGTAATATACTAAACTTTCTAATAACTTTCAACCGTGTAACTGAGTTTAGGAATGGGATTATATATTCTTTATGTGTTAATAAATCTTATTTGAAATTCTGAAGAAAGAGATAAGCTTTTTCGAGTAAAAGCTTTTTAATTGTGCGAAACAATTATATGCAAAGTTTATTCTTGGCAGATAATCAAACTTGACTGACAAGGGGTTTGACATGTTTTCTGCTACAGTGAATAGTCACAAAAAAGAATAATTTTAGAAGAGAAAAAAGCATATAATTTCAATTAGAGAGTCTTAGTAATTAGCTTTACAACAATTATTCTGAACATTCTTTCACATTTCTGTATATGGAAAGGCATTTTTTATTTAATTCTGTCTTGATCCTATTATGAAAAGGTAATTGTACCACGCTGAATGGAAGTGATAAATTCACCTTGAATGGAGGATACAGTTGTGAATTGACAGGACAGTTTTACTGAAAATTTTTTCAGTATATTTAGCCATCGATTTTAAAATCTAAGAATATCAAACATGTTTGACTCTGTCTTTTCTTTGTGATTTCTGCATAAAATGATGTGAGAAGTCAGAAGGAGAAATAGTGTCTAAACCCAAATGTCCACCAGCAGGGGGCTGTTAAGAAATTATGGTCTGTCCACAAAAGGCACCAGAGACAGCTGCCCAAAGAATAAGGATACTTTCAAGAGACTAGTGACAGAGGATCCAGGACCCTTCATCTGCGAAAAATACAGTACGTAGTAGGCTGCATTTGCATTAAGAAAAAAAGAATAGAAAGGATCATTTTTCTGGTTTTTGAACTATGTGAATGTATACTATATAGCACTGGAAACTAATTAAATAATACAAAGAAATTGTGTTCAGGCCTATGTATAAGAAGAAATTATTTAAAAAGAGGACTCTTTGCCGCCCATACATAGTTGCTCAATTTATTTTGGCAACAGGTCATCATTGAACTGAAAGTGAACAGAACAAAATTTTTGAAGAAATAAAAAGATGGAGAAAACGAAATGAAAAGAAGCAAACCTAACCCCTGAGCATCCTATTAAACTCTTTGAACTCGCTTAGCCATCTTACTGACTTCTTCATTAATGAGTTAGATTTTGATACACATACAATGCATGGTTATAGGACTCATGTTTTTAACTTTTTGAGTATTGTATCGTGACAATAAATTTATTATAAATATTATTTAATAAATAAAAGAAAAAACCATGCTAATTTAAGGTAGCATTATCTCTTCCAAACGAAGAAAAAGTCAGACTAGCATATTGCTATGTTTAATGAAAAAAATCTGTCTTGGAAGAAGTACAGCCAGAATGCTCCTTAGAAGCAAGGATGGTGAAACTTCGTCTTACATACTCTGGACATGTTATCAGGAGGGACCAGTCCCTGGAGAAGGACATCATGCTTGGTAAAGTGGAGGGTCAGCGAAAAAGAGGAAGACCCTCAGCAGATGGATTGACACAGTGGCTGCAACAATGGGCTCAAGCATAACAGTGATTGTGAGGATGGCGCAGGACCAGGGAGTGTTTCGTCCCATTGTACATGGGGTCGCTAGGAGTCGGAAACGACTCGACAGCAACTAACAACACCAGCACCTCTTTTATAAAAATCTCTCTCTTATAAGATTTGCCTTCTTTTGTTTCCCATCCCTGAGTGGATAACAGTTGTAAGTCCATGGCGCCCAGAGGAGTGAGTAAACGTTCATGAATGAATTCAGTAGTTTTGCTCCACCTCGACTTCTTCATATATTTATTCTTCAGTTTTTCTCAACCTTAATGAAATATTTTTCGTAAGTGATAATTATTCTTTAACAATATACAACAAATCATTACATATGTGGCAAAAATAACATGGAAAATAGTCCCTTCATCCCTTTGGGTATAAGAACTGAAGTGGGAATTATTCTATCCAAAAACTGCAAATATTTTTTCTCATAAGTCTAAGTTTCTTGTAAGATACTAATTAAGTTCTTGAATCCTTTAAAAATAAATAGCATTTTAAAGAACTCTGTGTTATAGTGTATGCTTTGTGATTCCTGTAAGAGCCATCTATGAATCTGCAGAGAGTAAACAAATTTAGATCACAAATATTTGACATCCATTTTCAAGTAGCTGAGGCTCATTCTTCGGGCTTATTGGCAATGGAAAAGGAAAGAATGAAAACTCATTTGAAACATCACTAAGGTTTTATTAACTGTAAGAAGTGCTAGGCTAACGCAAAAGCATGTGTTTACATCATTTGTCCTTTTTAGAAATCAAATTTAATGATATATTTACATCGGTGCTTAGCAAATGCTAGCGCTTTTTTTGTATACATAAGTTTTAAACTAAGTAGGTCATACTTCATCAGTACGAGAAGACTGATCTGGAGTTCCCTACGTACTTTACTGAAAAGTGAATAGAAGTAGTTGAAGCATATTTTGTTTTCTCAACACATTGACTATTCCTCTCAAAGATGCGTAAACATTCCCATGGTGTAAACATGTACTTATCTTTCTTTACCTCATGCAACAGGTACTTGGCTTCATTTTGAAACAAGGCTTTGTTAAACAAAACAAAACACAGGTAATATTATACTTGCAATGAAACAACATTGAACATAGCACAAATATGTATACCATGTTCTTTCCTTCTTTTGATACAAATCTTTTTTTTTCCCCTTTAGTTCATTGTCGGTATAAACAGATGAGCTTGACTCAAAGCACGTGAGTAACTTGAAAACATGAATACATCATAAAAAATCTAAATGATCCACCCATTTCCCTTACTTTTTAAAAGTTCAATAAACAAACAAAAATAAAAGAAACAATCAAAAATAGATTGCATATATGGAGAACTATATTGTTGTGTTGTTAGGTGCCGTTGAATCGGTTCTACTCATAGCGACCCCGTGTACAACAGAACGAAACACTGCCTGGTCCTGCACCATCCTCAACCATTGTTATGCTGGAGCCCATTGTTGCAGCCACTGTGTCAATCCGTCTCGTTGTGGGTCTTTCTCTTTTTCACTGACCATCTACTTCACCAAGCATGAGTCCTTCTCCAGGGACCAGTCCCTCCTGATAACGTATCCAAAGTACATGAGACAAGTCTCACCATCCTCAAGTCTAAGGAACATTCTGGTTGTACTTCTTCCAAGACAGATTTGTTCGTTCTTCTGGCAGTCCATGGTATATTCAACATTCTTCACCAACACCATAATTCAAAGGCATCAATTCTTCTTCAGTCTTCCTTATTCATTGGCCAGCTTTCACATCATATGAGGCGATTGAAAATATCACGGCTTGGGTCAGGCACACCTTAGTCTTCAAGGTGACATTTTGCTTTTTAACACTTTAAAGAGGTCTTTTGCAGCAGATTTGCCCAATGCAGTGCGTCTTTTGATTTCTTGACTGCTGCTTCCATGGGTGTTGATTGTGGATCCAAGTAAAATGAAACCCTTGACAACTTCAATCTTTTCTCCATTTATCATGATGTTGCTTATTGGTCCAGTTGTGAGGATTTTTGTTTTCTTTAGGTTGAAGTGTAATCCATACTGAAGGCTGTGGTCTTTGATCTTCATCGGTAAGTGCTTCAAGTCCTCTTCCCTTTCAGCAAGCAAAGTTGTGTCATCTGCATATCGCAGGTTGTTAATGAGTCTTCTACCAATCCTGATGCCACATTCTTCTTCATGTAGTCCAGCTCCTCAGATTATTTGCTCAGCATACAGTTTGAGAAAGTACAGTGAAAGGATGCAACCAGCCACTCCTCGGAAACTCTATGAGGCAGTTCTACTCTGTCCTGTGGGTCGCTATGAGTTGGAATCCACTCAATGGCAATGGGTTTGGTGTTTTGGTTTGGTGGCATGAAGAGTTCCAGTCAGAAATATATGAAGGAAATGTGTGGGGAAAGCATATCTGAGATAGTGTCAGGAGATTTAGATTGTAGTCCCATGTGCATCTACGCGTGGGCCTCTGGGCAGATCCTTCCATCCTTCTGCACTTGGTGGAGTGGAGATGCTCACTATTATACAGGACCAGGTCCTCTGTGGTAGGTGCCTTATGACACTACGAGAATGATTATAATGCAGCTCCCTACCACCCGAGTTCCAAACACCTCATCTGCAAATGAGCTTGAGGAAAGAGAGCTCGCTTCTGCGTAGGACGGTCAAGGAAAGCTCTGGGAAGGGGTCAGGATCTGAACTGTATCTTTGAAATGTAGATTCTGATAGCTGATTTGCGATTTTAAATACTAGTCCATAGGAGAGCAGAGCATAGGATTGTTGAGAGCAAGGTCTTTTCTGTCAGTTGAAACGAAAGCGTAGAACTGTGTAGCTAGTTGTCCAGCTAAATTTTTCATTACAAGGAAAATCTTTCCAATTTCATGGTTGAGAATTTCCTATAATTAATAAGTGAAAGTAATTGGGGTCACCTGCTGTCCTTTGGTAATTCAATTAATTCCCTTTCTATCAAATATCCATTTTCTGTTTGGTACTTCGTCTAAGAGGCTTGAGGAAATAAGCGTAGGTGTTTTCACTTCAAAGTTGCCATTTTGATTAAATCCAAATAGTTTCCAGTTATTACATAAAGTAATAACAAACTGTGTGACTGCAAACATTTCTCCAGACTTTTTTTCTTTTTTTTTAGGTTAAAGATTAATCTCATTGGTTTCAGTAGATTCTTAATCCTCTAAAACTGACAATAATAAAAATAATAATTAACACATAATTATTAAGTGTTGGTTGACGCTAATCCTTCACAAATACCTTATGGAGTAAGGACTGTTATTATCCTCATTTTGCTGATTTGAACACTGGATAGTTGAAAAACTTACCCGAGATTACTCAGCTAGTAAGTGGCAGAGTCAGGATTTAAAACCACAGTCTGGCACCAAACCCTTTATAGCTTAACAGCGCCTGGCGCGAAATGGCTATTAGGAATTCAGTTTAAAGAAACAATGTTACATTTTCAAGAATGGCCTAGTGGTTATAATTTTTTAAAATACTAAAATTATCTTAAGCAACTTTATAGTTTTCATATGAAAACTTCTAGAATATATGGAAAATATTTTAGGTTTTAAGTGTGCATAGTTTTGCGTACGTGTATCTTCGTCGACTCATTAACTCCACCACTCTTCTGTCAGTTTGTCGGACTGTGGCGGTTTGTCTGCTGCTGTGATGCTGGAAGCTTTGCCACCGGTATTTCAAATACCAGCAGGGTCACCCATGGTGGACAGGTTTCAGTGGAGCTTGCAGACTAAGACAGACTAGGAAGAAGGACCTGGTAGTCTCCTTCTGAAAAAATTGGCCAGTGAAAAACTTATGAACAGCAGCAGAACACTGTCTGATATAGCACCGGAAGATGGAGCCCCTCAAGTTGGAAAGCACTGAAAATATGACTGGGGAAGACCTGCCTCCTCAAAGTAGAGTCAACCTTAATGACATAGATGGAGTCAAGCTTTTGGAACCTTCTTCATTTGCTGATGTGGCACGACTCAAAATGAGAAGAAGTAGATGCAAACACCCATTAATAATCGGAACATGGAATGTATGAAGTATGAATCTAGGAAAATTGGAAGTCATTAAAAATGAAATGGAACACGTGAAGATCAATATCCTAGGCATTAGTGAGTTGAAATGGACTGATATTGGCCATTTTGAATCAGACAGTCATATGGTCTACTATGCCGGGAATGCCAAATTGAAAAGGAATAGCGTCGCATTCATCTTCAAAAGAAGACGGAAGGAATACAAGAGTCACTGTACCAAAAAGAGTTGGTCAACATTCAGCCATTTCAGGAGGTAGCGTATGATCAAGAACCGATGGTACTGAGGAAGGAGTCCAAGCTGCACTGAAGGCATTGGTGAAAAACAAGACTCCAGGAAGTGACAGAATACCAACTGAGATGTTTCGACAAAGGGATGCAGCACTGGAGGTGCTCACTCGTCTCTGCCAAGAACATTGGAAGACAGCTAGCTATCTGGCCAACTGACTGGGAAGAGATCTACATTTGTGCCCATTCCAAAGCAAGGTGATACAGTAGAATTGAGAAATTATTGAACAGTATTAATATCACACACAAGTAAAATTTTGTTGAAATCATTCAAAAACAGTCGCTATAGCACACTGACAGGGAACCGCCAAAAATTCAAGCCAGATTCAGAAGAGGACGTGGAACAAGGGATATCATTGCTGATGTCACATGGATCTCGGCTGAAAGCAGAGACTATCAGAAAGATGTTTCCCTGTGTTTTATTGACTATGCAAAGGCATTTGACTGTGTGGATCATAAGAAATTATGGATAACACTACAAAGAATGGGAATTCCAGAACACTTAATTGTGCCCATGAGGAACCTGTACATAGACCAAGAGGCAGTCGTTCAACAGAGCAAGTGGATACTGCATGGTTTAAAATCAGGAAACGTATGCGTCAGGGTTGTAGCCTTTCACCATACTTATTCAATCTGTGTGCTGAGCAAATAATCTGAGAATCTGGACTATATGAAGAAAAACAAAAAGACAGTTAACTCAGCTCTGGCTAATTTGGGGCCCTGGTGGCACAGTGGTTAAGAGCTCAGGCTATTAACCAAAAGGTCAGCAGTTTGAATTTACCAGCCACCCCTTGGAAACCCTATGGGGTAGTTCTACTCTGTCCTATAGGGCCGCTATGAGTAGGAATCGACTCGATGGCAACGTTTTTGTTTTGTTTTTTTTAATGGTTCATTAAATGTAGCAAACGTCTCACACTAATATAAGATGTTAATGTTGAGGAAAACGGGGCAGGGTGTATGGGAACTCCCCAGTACTCCTCAAATGTTCTGTAAATCTAAAAACCTGCTAAAAAATAAAGTGTACTTAAAAAAAAAAAAAAAACGCTCTGGTCTGTTTATGGTAATTGGGGTCAATTACACTAAATGAGAGGATAGCTGGTTAAAGCGCTCAGCTGTTAATCAAAGGTAGGAAGTTTGAAATCACCAGCCACTCCATGGGAGAAAGCTGTGGCATTCCGCTTCTGTAAAGATTACCGCCTTGGAAACCCTATGGGGTGGTTCTACTCTCTCCTATAGGGTTGCTATGAGCCTGAGTTGTTTTTTTCTTTTCTTGACGGCAAGGGCTTGGCTTTATTATACTAAACGATGGAGTCCCTGGATAGTGCAAATGGTTAGCACGGTCGGCTGTTACCTGAAAGGTTGGAGGTTCGAGTTCACCCAAAGACGCCTCAAAAGAAAGGCCTGGCAACCTACTTCCAAAAAATCAGCCACTGAAAACCCTACGGAGCACAGTTCCGCCCTGACACACAAGGTCGCCATGAGTCAGAATCGACTCAGCTGCAATTGTTTTTCTTGTATATATTCTTTGATGAAGTGTCTATTCAAATCTTTTCCCCAGTTTTTAATTGGGGTAGATTGTTATTTTATTATTGAATTGTAAAAATCCTTTATAAATTCTGGATACAAGTTTTTTTTATCAGATATATGTTTTGCATATACTATCTCCCAATCCATGTCTTAACTTTTTTTTTTTTCCTGTAAGAGTGCCTTTCGAATTTTGGTAAAGTGTAATTTGTCAATTCTTTTTTCTTTTTTATGGCTTGTACTTTGGGTATCTTATCTAAGAAATTTTTGTTAAGAAGTAAATTCTCCCCAAATTGATCCATAGATTGAATGCAATCCCAATCAAAACCCCAACAAACTCTTTTGCAGAAATTGACAAGCTGGTCCTAAAATGTATCTGGACATGCAAAGGACATAGAATAGTCAACACAATTTTGAATAAGTTGAAGGACTTAGACTATCTGATATCATGACTTACTATGAAGTTACAGTAATCAAGAGAGTGTAGAATTTGTCTAAGTATAGACACAGAAATCAATGGAACAGAATAGAGAATCTAGAAATAGACACACACTCGAACACACACACACACACACACGTGTATATATATATATATCTCGTTGAGTCAATTCCAAATCATAGCAACCCTATAGAACAAAGCAGAACTGCCCCATAGGGTTTCCAAGGAGCAGCTAGTGGATTCAAACTGCTGACTTTTTGGTTAGCAGCCAAACTCTTTAACCACTATGCCATCAGGGCTCTAATACATATATATATTTAATTGATTTTTTACAAAAGTGCCAAAGTGAAGGAAAAGAATAATTTTTTCAACAATTAGTGCTGGACAATTAGATATTCACAGACAAAAAAAAAAAGGAAAAAATGGAAATTTGATTCTTGGCTAACCACACACACACAGTTTACCTCAAAATGGGTCACAGATCCAAATGTAAAAGTAAGCCTATAAAACTTTCAGAGGAAAACAATATTTGTTTTCATAAGTAGCCCAAAGCAGGGGCTGGCAAGCTACAGCCAATGGACCCCATCTGGCCCACTGCCTATTTTTGTAAATAGAGTGTCGTTGGAATGCAGCCATACACATTTATTTACACAATGGCTTTCATGCCACAAGGGTGGAGCTGAATAGTTGCAAAGTAGTTGTAAAGATCATATAGACCATAAAATTTCAAATAGTTACAAGTTGGCCCTTTACAAAAAAGTTTACTGACCCCTGGGCTGGAAGGATATTTTAAAATGGAAGCTAAATGCCCATAGCGTTGAGAGAACCTGAGTGCCTACAATATTCTACATGACTTTATGTGATGCTCCACCGCTCGCCACTCTCTGAGCTACCTCCCCACGCGTGGCTCAGGGCACCAAACACACCAGCCTCTTGGAGTTCATTCAACATGGCAGGCAGCTCCTGCCTTAGGGATAAACCGGTTCTGGAGACTCGGCTTCAGCTCACGCCACCCCATGTGTTACAGAGTAGAACTGCTCCATAGGGTTTTCTTGGCTGTAATCTTTAAGGAAGTAGATTGCCAGGCCTTTCTTCCATGGTGCCAGGGACAGGTTTAAATTGCCAACCTTTAGGTCAATAGTGGAGCGGGAAATGTTTGTACCACCCAGGGACTTTTATTTAGAATACTCTGCAAAAATACGTACCTGGGCTGTTCCTACTACAAGTCTCAGATCAAGCATCATTTCCTTGATGTAGCTGATATTTACCACCTTTTATCTTTGTAAAGGAGACCCTGAGTGGTACAAATGACTACTAACTGAAAGCTTGGTGACTCAAACCCGCCCAGAGGTGCCTCAGAAGAAAGGCCTGGCAATCTGCTTGTGCGAGTTCACAGCTTGGAAAACCCTATGGAGCAGTTCCACTACGCACAGGTTTGGAATCGACTCGAAGGCAATTGTTGTTTTTTTCTTTCTGTTTTACCTGTGTAGCTCGTGTCTGCTCCCTTCCCCATGAGTTTACTCTCGGCAGATTCTACCTCTTTCCTCTCTTCTTTCCTGCAATACTTACTATCTTCTAACATCCATTCTAATTTGCTTTTTGAGAAGTCATTTTCCAACTCCCACCCTCTTTGAATACATTCCACAGTTTCAGCATCTGTTATCTGATAAAGCATTAAAGGCTGCGTTCATTCCAGGTATGCTCCTTACATAGTCTAGAAATGTAGCTTTTATGGAGACATTTATCGAGTCCCTATTGTCTGCTTTGATAGAAAAGTATTATCCCTACGTACAATTATGTGCCTTAATAATAGATACCATTTACTACAAGTCTACTAAGGAGCCAGGCGTAAGGGCCCATATTATCTTATTATCCCATCCTCACAATAACCCTGAGACATAAATTGTTATCACAATATTACAGAGAAGAAAATTGGAGCTTGGGGATGCTTGGTAATTTGATCAGGGTCACGTAATTCATTAAATTGCAGACAAAAGTCTCAAACTGCATCCTCTGTCACGCCCTTGCTCAGTTCAGTGATTCATATTCCAGGTCTGCTAAACTCTAGGCCATAATCCACGGACATGGTCAGCCTCAGAGGGCAGCCACCTGGATTTCAGGCAGAGTCTGACAGGAGAAAGTAATTAGCTCCAAAACATGTGCTCATTGAGTCCGATTTGAGATTCTCTGATTTCTTTGTGTTGGTACCTGAAAGATTTAAGCATTAATTTATGAGTATATTAAATTAATTATTAATAATTTAAGTGTATTAGTAGATTAAAAATTAATTAATGGGCATATTAATTGTGTAGGTGAATCACTCCTTTTTCAAAATCCTTGGGGTCAGATATGGTTAAGATTACAGAATTTTTTTTTGGCTTTTAGGAATATAAGAAAATATATACCGTATATCTGTTCTCCTAAGGGATGTTTAGGGGAGTATCCTATAACCTTATAAAATTAGCGGCATTAATATTTCTGTAGGAAAATGTATAAATGTCCATATTTAGTAGAAGAAAGACTGTAAAATGCTTCACAGAAGGTTTCACCAAATGACGTCAGAGAAGTTCTGGTCCCAAACCCTCAGGCTGCCACTGTGTTTCCTCAGGCAAATTATTAAACCACCTTGTGCCTCAGTTTCCTTATCTGTAAAAGTGGATGTTAATATGGTACCTACCTTGTAGGGTGAGAAGATGCTTGAGTTAGCATGCGTATAGATGTCAAGCATTTAGAATTTAGTAACTGGCACATAGTAAGTGCTCAATAAACCAAATAAACAAACTCATTGCCGTCTAGTTGATTCCGACTCATAGTGACCCTGTAGGACAGAGTAGAACTGCCCCATAGGGTTTCCAAGGAGCAGCTGGTGGACTTGAACCGCCGAACTTTTGGTTAGCAGCCGAGCTCTATAATCACTATGCCACCAGGGCTCCTAGTGCTCTACAAACGCAGGCTAATATTACGTAAGTGTTCTGTGACAGGAAATAAGAATAATCATTGAATTTTCTTAAGTAAAACGTTTCCGTATGCAGTCCTATGTCAGAATTACAAAATAATTTAACTCTTCGTCGCATAGAGCTTTTGTTTATCTTAATTTACAATTTATGGAATATTAAGAACAAGGACAAGAGTGATTGGTCAGTTTTCCTTTTAAAATGATTCCTCCGCTCCATTTTGCTGCACAAATAAACTGCTCAATATGCCCCTGTAATAAGCAGCCCGTTTCTCCTTATCTAACTCTTACCTGCATTAGCATGATCTATTATTTATCCTCAGACCAAATTACCGTCGTGTGTCACGTTCCGGCCGGTTAGTGACTTCTGGCCAGACCGGAATAAACGATCAAAGTGGTTCCAGCATTTTCATGATTCAAACCGTCCTGGATGCCGCAGAAACCTCCGCATCCTTTGATCCTAAAACGAACAAACCAAAATCAGTGTAAACTATGGCAAAACCCCCTCGAGGTGATAGGAGCAATCTTTGAGCCATGTTAATCGAGCTGAGCGTAGAAAGACTGCTGACTTCACCGACCTCACTTTACCTGGGCAAAGCGCCCCATTGCTCGACGTCTCCCCTGCGCGGGTTGTTCCAGTTTTAAGGGAAACGCCCCAAAAGCCTCAGGAGCGTCGAAAATGTTCCCTCTGCCTGGTATATTTGGGTCCTCCCACTATCCCCCTAACCCCCACCACCCTTAACCATACCTACCTACTCAGCTTTCATATCTCCACCTAAACTTAAGTTCCATCAGTAAAGCCTCGCCTAACACCCCAAATCTGGTATCTCGGCCTTTCTTAGCGCACTGCACAGAGCCTCAAGCATTCCATCTGTCACACATCGGTCACAGTGAGGTAACATGAGCTGTTCACTTGGCTGTCTCGTCTGCATTGTTGGAAAGACCATATCTGGTCTTGTTCCGTATTGTATTCCCAGCGCTTAATACAGTGTCTGGCACATGGCAATAAACATTAGTTAAATAAATTGTTGTCATTAGCTGTCCTAGAGGCCCCGACTCACGCAGCCCCGGTCCGGTGGCATTGCCATGACAGGCTGCTGACCAGACCACTGTGTTCCACAAGGCTTTCACTGGTTGATTTTCAGAAGTAGACTGCCAGACCTTTATTCCCGGCCCATCTTAGTCTGGAAGCTTCCCTGAAACATGTTCAGCGTCTTAGCAACACGCAAGCCTCCGCTGACAGATGGGTGGTGGCTGCGCATGAGGTGCTGCGGCGGAGAATCGTAGCTGGGTCTCCCACGTGGAAAGCAAGAACTCCACCGCTGAGCCACCAGGGCCCCATGCGGTTAAATATATAAACCTTCTCAGAGTTTTCTTAGGTGAACAAGAGTTTAAACAACTACCTGAAAGATACGTGATAATCAAAGAAGATGCCGTGTGTCTTAGTCATCTGGTGCTGCTGTAACAGAAATACCACACGTGGATGACTCTAGCAAAGAGAAATCTACTCTCTCACAGTCTAGGAGCCTAGAAGTCTGAATTCAGAGTGCCAGCTCCAGGGGAAGGCTTTCTCTCTGTTGGCTCTGTGGGAAGGTCCTTGTCATCAATTTTCCCTTGGTCTAGGAGCTTCTCAGTGCAGGGACCCTGGGTCCAAAGGAGGCGCTATTCTCCCGGCTCTTGTTTCTTGGTGGTATGAGGTCTCCCTGTCTCACTGCTTGCTTCTCTCTTTCATATCTCAAAAGAGATTGATTTAAAACATAACCTAATCTTGTAGATTGAGTCCTGCCTCAATAGCATAACTTCCTCTAATCCTGCTGCATTAACATCACAGAGGTAGGATTTACAACACATAGGAAAGTCACATCAGATGACAAAATGGTGGACAGTCACACAATACTGGGAATCATGGACCAGCCAAGTTGACAGATATTTCTGGGGGACATAATTCAATCCAGAACACTGTAAGAATATGCTTATGTATCAAAACGCCTAGCAGATAATCCAACTGCCATAGAGTCAACTCTGACTCATAGCAACCCCAAAGAGTTTCCAAGGCTATAAATATCTACGGAAGCAGACTGTCACATCTTTCTCCTGCAAACCTTTTGGTTAGCAGTCTAGTGCTTTAACCACTGTGCCACCAGGGCTCCTTTAGCAGGTAATAGTCACCCACAAGTATTAGTTGAATATGAAATCTGCACTTCCTTAGAGACATAATATCATAGCTTTTGAATTGTGTTGTAGACTCATTTCAAACTATTTTCTCTGTCCGTGTATATAATATACATGCCGTCCCTTTCTCTCTTTACATTACATGCTCAGTTCTTCTTCTTTTTTTTGGCTGTTAAATGGATTGTAAAATATGCTGAAAAATTACATGCCCTTTATAGTAGGGCTGGGTGTATCTGACTGCTCTTTTAATTTTTTAATATCTCGAGCAGTTTTTTGCACACAGTTTGTGTTCAGCATAATTTAACCCAGAAACTCGTTTGGGAAGCACATTTCCGTTATACTTTAAGTGCACATTTTCCACAGAAAATGGAAGCCATGTATTTCTGATTTGTTTACAGTTAGGATGCAATTAAATTCTGCTTCAAGAAGTCAATTATTATTATATGTATGTACAAAATGTGCCTCCTTTGGTAACCAACCAAAAAACCAAACCCACTGCTGCCAAGCCGATTCCGACTCCCAGCCACCCTGTAAGACAGAGTAGAACTGCCCCGTGGGGTTTCCAAGGAGCAGCTGGTGGATTCGAACTGCCGACCTTCCGGTTAGCAGCCGAGCTCTTCACCACTGTGTCACCAGGCTCCTCCTCTCATAAACGGATGCTAAAACTGGTGGGTGATAGTTTGATGAAGAATAAGATATATGCAGAGTCTCAAAATTTTCCCCCACAAATTACTTATTAGTGACAAAGAAAAAAACAGTAATTTCGCAGTCAGGAAACGTGTTGTTGTTGTGTGCTGCCCAGTCGATTCCGACTCATGGCGACCCTATAGGACAGAGTGGAACTGCCCCTTAGGGTTTCCCAGGCTCTAAACCCGCCGACCTTTTGGTTAGCAGCCTATCATTCAACCATTGCACCACCAGGGATCTTTGTTGAGAAAAGTAGCAAATATAAACTTAAGTGCTCAAATATCACCTTAGGTCAAATCAATATTATGCGCCTTCTTACATGATGTACTGTGAAGATCACAACATTGTAGCTGTATTTCTGCCAAAAATGCACAACTTGAATCGAATCATAAAACATCAGACAAACCAAATGGAGGCATTCTGCAAAATAACTGACCTGTACGTTTCAAAAAAGTCAGGGCCAAGCAACAAAAAGAAAGGCTGAGAAACTATTCTACATGAAAGGAGACTAAAGAGACACAGCAATCAAATGCAATACATAATCCTGGATTGGGTCCCCAACCCGGTGAGGCTGGGGGAAACGGTAGCTAAAAAGGATATGACTGGGAAAACGGACAGAATTCGAAATGTGGATTATGAATCAGATGATAATTTTTAAAATCGAAGCTAAATTTGATAATTCTACTGTGTTTATGTAAGAAAATATCCTTGTTTTTAGGAAATACCACTCATGTACTCAGGGGTAAAAGGAGTAAAAGTTGGTTACCTCCGACTCGGTAAAGAGTCCCTGGGTGGTGCAAACAGTTAATGCACTCAGCTACTGAGTTCACCCAGAGGCACGTTGAAAGAAAGGCCTGGCCATCTACTTCCGAAACCCTATAGAGCACATTCTATTCTGACACACAAGGGGGTCACAATAGTCAGAGTCAACTCAGTGGCAAATGGTTTTAAGGATAAAAATGACAGAGAAGGACAGGGAGAGAGACATGATTGGACAAAAGTTTCATAATGTAAAGAATGTATGGGAGTTCCTTGTTTTATTCTTTGAACTTTTTTGCAAATTTAATATTATATCAAAATAAAACATTACCCCCCAAAATGCCCTCCTCTGTAATAAACTTTGTGCAGTATGCAGTTTGCTTTTAGACACCCAAATAAAATGGTTGAATGGTCAATTTTTCAATTGATTACTTTGAAAAATTTAGAGCCCATTGCTGGGTAATAAAAAAACTCCCAACAAAAAAAAGCCCTGGCCCAGATGGCTTCACTGGAGAATTCTACCAAACATTCAGAGAAAAGCTTATACCAGTACTACTCAAACTATTTCAGAACATGGAAATGGAAGGGATACTTCCGAATTCATTTTATGAAGCCAGCATAACCCTGATACCAAAACCAGGCAAAGATGTCACAAAAAAAGAAAATTACAGACCAATATCTCTCATGAACATAGATGCAAAAATTCTCAACAAAATTCTAGCCAATAGAATTCAGCATCATATCAGAAAAATAATACACCATGATCAAGTAGAATTCATAGCAGGTATGCAAGGATGCTTCAACATTAGAAACTCAATCAACGGAATCCACCACATAAATAAAAGGAAAGAAAAGAATCACATGATCATCTCAACTGATGCAGAAAAGGCATTCGACAAAGTCCAACACCCATTCCTGATAAAAACTCTGGATAAAATAGGTACAGAAGGGAAATTTCTCAACACAGTGAAGGGCATCTATGCAAAACCAATGGCCAACATCATTCTTAATGGAGAGCGGCTGAAAACATTCCCCTTGAGAACAGGAACAAGACAAGGATGCCCTTTATCTCCACTCCTATTTAACATTGTGCTGGAAGT
>NW_004444035.1:2923240-2959551 GCF_000243295.1 Trichechus manatus latirostris | reverse complement strand
CACAGCTACCAAGGCCTCCACCAGACTGAGTCCAGTACAGCTAGATGGTGCCTGGCTACCACCACTGACTGCTCTGACCGGGATCACAACAGAGGGTCCTGGACAGAACTGGAGAAGGATGTAGAACAAAATTTTAACACACACACAAAAAAAAGACCAGAGTTACTGCCCTGACAGAAACTGGAGAAACCCTGAGAGTACGGCCCGCCGGACAGCCTTCTGGCTTAATGGTGAAGTCACTTCCAAGGTTCACTGTTCAGCCAGGGATTGGACAGCCCCATAAAACAAAATGGGAATAATGAGGCACAGCAGTCCAGGGACAAGGACTAGCAGGCAGGAGGGGACAGGAAAGCTGGTGATAGGAAACCCAAGGTTGAGAAGGGACAGTGTTGACATGTCGTGGGGTTGTTAACCATTGTCATATGGCAGTATGTGTACCAACTGTTTAATGAGAAACTATATGTTCCGTAAACCTTCATCTAAAGTACAAAAAAAAAGAATTATATATGTGAAATTAAATAGACAACAGCAACTCAAAAGGTTTGATAGGAAGCCTAGCGGCCAGTGAGTTGAAGATAATGGTGGTGGAATAATTTGGAAAAGGATAGTGAGAATAGCAGCATAACTGGAAGAATGTAATCAACGTCACTGAATTGTACATGTAGAAATTTCTGAAATGGTGTATCTTTGGCTATGTATATTTTCACTAAAAAAAAAAAAAAAAGGTCTTCCAAGATGGAGAAGGGAGAGTGTTGACATGTTGCGGGGTGTTAACCAATGTCATAAAACAGTATGTGTACCAACTGTTTAATGAGAAACTGTTTGTTCTGTAAATCTTCATCTAAAGTACAAAAAAAAAAAAAAAGTCCCCAAACTCAGTAGTCTAAAACAGCAATTTATTGTTATTATTATTGATGATTCTGAGGGTGATTGAGTTCAACTGGGTGGTTTTTGTGCGTCAGGTAAGCTGAGGTCATTCATTCTGCTACATTCAGACGGAAGCTTAGCTGTGTGGTTAGACTGTCTATGAGGGATGGTTCCTTTCTAAGGCTTCTCTTCATTAGCAGTTTAGCCTGAGCTTCTTTGAGTTAGGAGCTGGTTCCAACAGGGAGGAACAAAAGCCACCAGTTCTCTTGAAGTCTGGGCTCAGAAGTCCAAGAACGTCTCTTGCATGGTGTTTTATTGTTAGAAGCAAATCATTCCATTACAGCCCAGATTCCAGTGGGGAGGAAATAGAATCTGCTCTAGAGGAATAGCTTGGACATAGGGAAGGGAGAAAATGTTGGCGGCGATCCTTGAAGGCTGTCTACCACAGAGCCACAATAAACTCATTTGGATAACTCCGAATGTGCTTATCTAGGACTATAACTTAGGTACATTAGCATATGAAGAGGAGCCCTGGTGGAGTAGTGGTTAAGAGCTCGGCTGTTAACCAAAATGTTGGCAGTTCGAATCCACTAGTCACTCCTTGGAAACCCTATGGGGCAGTTGTACTCTGTCCTGTAGGGTCACTATGAGTAGGAATGGACTCTAAGGCAACAGTTTGTTTTTTTTGGAGGGAAGGGGTTTAGCATGTGAAGTAAATGTCAAAGGAATTTTAATTTCAATGGAAGTTAATATAATTTCTGTGTGTACAGTCGTCCCTCGATATCCGAGCGGGATTGGTTCCAGGACCCCCGCGGACACCAGAGGTTGCTCAACTCCCTTGTATAAAATGGCGTAGCGTTTGCACATAACCCGCACATATCCTCCTGTGTGTTTTAAACCATCTCTGGATTAATTATAATACCTAATACAATGCAAAGGCTATGTAAATAGTTGTTAACGCTTAACACTTAATGCTTTCTCAGTCTTTGCAAGGTTTTTGGAACTTCATTCCCCCTGCCCCCCACCAAACTTTCGGATCCCCGAATTCAACCACGGATCCAGAGGGTCGACTGTATGTGAATTCAGGACCGTCATTTATAATTACAGATCCGATGCAGTTTACTATACATTATGTTTTCATTATGAAAGTGTCAGGTGGGGTGCTCCGCCTTGAGCTGCTCTTCGGATTTAGACGTGTTCGGTTCTGGACGGCCACTGGGAGACCATTCACATGA
This sequence comes from Trichechus manatus latirostris, assembly GCF_000243295.1. Lineage (NCBI taxonomy): Eukaryota > Metazoa > Chordata > Mammalia > Sirenia > Trichechidae > Trichechus > Trichechus manatus. Next base: position 2,957,449 of record NW_004444035.1, on the reverse strand, counting down.
TGGACTTTTAAATAATGGAGAAAAAAGAGTGTTTGTGTGGTTCACGGGGCGGGGTGGGGGGGAGAGGGCGTGGATCACACGGTCTCTGCTTAAGGGGCTGTTCCTTTGCCTGCGCCACATCTGTTTGGGTCTAGAGTTATTCTTGTCCACTTTCAAGTGTGATTTCAATTTTCTCTCCGATCAGCCTATTAGAATCATCCACAGCCTGTCTGTCATTGCCCCCCTCCTAGTCACTGCTCTGACTGGTAAAGGACGTCCTGCTATATCGTAATCATCCTGCCACAAGACCTATTGAAGCCTGTAATGTTTTATAATGTTTTGCCGTCTCAACTTAGAATCATTGTATATAAACCAGCTGAGAGCACATTTTAAAGATCTCTCAGTTCCAGGCAATGACAGTATTGCAATTTTATGTCATTTAAACTTTCCATCAAAGATAAATAATACCACAAAAACAAAACAAACAACGAGAGTCGATTCCAATTCATCGCGACCCTACAGGACAGAGTAGAACTGCCCTATAGGATTTCCAAGGAGCTGCTGGTTGGATTTGAACTGCCAACCTTTTGGTTAGGAGCTGAGCTCTTAACCACTTTGCCACCAGGGCTCTAATATTTTAAACTTTCTATTAAAGGTAAATACTACAAACTCAAAGGAGCCCTGGTGGCGAAATGGTTAACTGCTCGGCTGCTACCAGAGAAGAGACCTGGTGATCTGCCCCTGTAAAGATTAAAACCCGTTACCATCAAGTGGATTCACAGTGGTCTTGTAGGACAGAGTAGATCTGCCCCCTAGGGTTTCCAAGGCTGTAATCTTCACGGAAGCAAACTGCCACATCTTTGTCCCTCTGAGCAGCTAGTGGGGTCTAACCACCGATCTTTCCGTAAGCAGCTGAGTGCTTAACCATTTGCCACCAGGCTCCTTCTGCAAAGATTGCAGCCTAGGAAAACCTATGGGGCAGTTCTACTCTGTCTATACCGTCACTGTGAGTCAAAACCGACTCAATGGCAAACAGCAACAATGACCATTAGACTCAAAAGGCTGAGAAGCACGAAGTGTGGTAGTGATAAGGGGCCCAGAGGAGCAAAACGGAAGGCAGCGTGTCATTTGTTTTCTGTGGCTATAAACATGAGGATGACAATCTAGAATTAATCAGTCAGTCAACAAGCCTTACAGTGACATCTACAGTGTCACCGGGGCCTCTGATTTCAAAAAACTCAACAGCTAAAGTGAAACCTTTGAGTTTTTTCTGTGACATTTTTATTATAGATTCTACGGTTTCCAGATCTCCACCGTTCTCCTGAACCCACTTGCTCTGTCTACTTCCAACCACAATTCTTCAGCTGAATGCTGATTCCCAACAGACAACCATTCTAAGGATGTGTCGCAAATCACTGAGAAAACTGTATCATGTCACTTCTGTAATAAATAATTGGCTAGGTTTTTAACATTTTAATATGCGTCTTTAAACCATATTTGAATCTGAATAAATTTTTGGTTTTGACTGAACTAATCACAGTAGGAATTCTAATTTTTAAAACGTATTAAAAATCAAACCCGTTCATCTTAGGGCTATTCCGACTCATAGTGACCCCGAAGGACAGAGTAGAACTGCCTCATAGGGTTTCCAAGGAGTGGCTGGTGGATTCGAACTGCTGACCTTTTGGTTAGCAGCCGAGTTCTTAACTGCTGTATTAGATAAATTTAAAATGTAGATTTTGACCTTGAATACTCTAGAAAGATGATTGTTGTAAGTGTCCTGTCTTTGAGAATGGAAGCGTCACTTAATAGGATTTACAGCAGACAGCTGGATTCTCATATCTGCTTCTGCATTCAATTTGTTTTGATATGTTGATTTGAGTGAAGTATATGAACAAAATGCAGTCTCGCATAGATGTGTAGTTGGAAAAGGGAAGAATTTTTTCTTTTTTTTTTTTTAATATTTTATTGTACTTCAGGTGAAGGCTTACAGAACAGATAGTTTCTCATGTAACAGTAACACACATGCTGTTTTATGACATTGGTTAACAACCCCACAACATTTTAACCCTCTAAATTCTCAACTTTTTTTTTTTTTTTTTGGTGAAAATAACAGCCAAAGATACGCCATTTCAAAAATTTTTTTTATATACACATTTAAGTGACATTGACTACGCTCTTCTAATTGTGCTGTTATTCTCACTTAAGATGAAGGCTTACAGGACAAAATAGTCTCAAACGGAAGAATATTTTAATAGCTATTTCAGATCATTGTGGATATTTTTTAAATCTACAGGAGTAGTTTTTTAAAGGTTATCTGCAATGTGAAATCTGAAACCTAACCTTTTTGTGGTTTGTTACATTAAATCCATTGGTCTGCCTTGTATTTTGAACAGGTCTTTTTCTCATGTATGGTTTTGTAATATGATGCATTGGTCATTTGGAAAATACTGGTTCACTGAGTTATGCAGGTCTTCCAGATACTGACATACTCCATTAGACAATGTAAGAAAAAAATCACATTCATGAATAGCCCCATCAATCTCATCAGAAAAGTCTTCAATATGGGGAAGCTGTCAAACCCGCCGTGGTAGCTGCGAGTTTTCCAAAATTCTAATTTTTTCTCGAAAGCTCAAATGTCATCACTGGCAAAATATAGTCAGTTGTTTCTGTGAGGAGACAAGCTCACTTCATTCCTTTTTTTTTTTTTTTTTTTTTACTGCATTCATTTTTGATAACCTGTCTGCCAGAGACCATAGCTTGTCTCTGATTTAGTCTTTCAAGTAAAAATCATGCTCTATAAAAAAAACAAAAAGACAGTTGGCTCTGGCTAATTTGGGGCCCTGGTGGCACAGTGGTTAAGAGCTCAGGCTATTAACCAAAATGTTGGCAGTTCGAATCCACCAGCCACTCCTTGCAAACCCTATGGGTTGGTTCTGCTCTGTCCTATAGGGTAACTATGAGTCAGAATCAACTGGAGGGCAATTCCATAGGTGATTTTCTTTAAGACAACCACCGTACTTGGGTATGCAACAGAAGTGCTTTATGTATATTTCCATTTTATCAGACAGAATATTAAAGTAATGTGTACACAAGGGTTGTAATTTAATAAAGTTGACAATTTTTACTGCTTCAACGAGGACATTTTTAAATAAAACTGGCTGTCCTTTGGAGTGTATGGTGGTGAAGAATACAATAACTGTTAGTGCTGTTAAGTACCTCTAGCCTGCCTTAAGTCGTTTTAAAGTACCAGCTATTTGATCCACTATTGTTTGCAACATACAGGCAAATGTCAACACCGTGAAAAAGGCAAAAAACACCTGAGGGGTTCCCAGACCGCCACACCGAGAACCACTGGTATAGAGACGCAGTCACAACATATGCACAAGTCATGCACCTGGGTGTTCAACGTAGGTTTTTGTTTTTTGGGGTTTTTTTAATGAAAATATATACATAGCAAAACATAAGCCGATTCAACGAATTCTATGTGTACAATTCAGTGACACTGGTTACACTCTTCACACTGGGTCATCATTGTCACTGTCCCTACCTAAATTATTTCATCTCCATTAACCTAGACTCACTGCCCCCTAAACTTCTCATCTATGCTTTAGAGTTAATATCGTCAACTTGCTCTCATATAGATCATTCCTTAAAAGAGAGCAATGCTCAAATTAAACAGTTTTTACTAATTGAGCTAAACTGTTGTTTGATTTAAAGACAACTTCAGGAGATAGTTTCAGTTCAAAGTTTAAAGATTATCTCCTGCCAGTAGATTCAGGGGGTTCTCCAGTCTCAATGGGTCCAGTAAGTGTGGATTCCATTGGAATTTGAAATTCTTTTCCGCATTTTTCCCATTTTGGTCAGGACCCATCTATTGAATCCTTGATCAGAACATCCAGTAATGGTAGCCAGGCACCATCCTGTCCTTCTCGTCTCATGGCAAAGGAGATAGTAGTTCATGGAGGCAATTCAATCTGCAGACCAATTCCTTCTCGGATTCCTGGGTCTCCTGCTGCTGCTCCAGATGAATAGAGACCAATTGTTGTATCTTGGATGGCTGCTAGCAAGTTTTTAAGATCCCAGGCACTACTCACCAAACTAAGAGGTAGAACAAAAACTCTAAAAATAATATTAGGACAATTGACTGGATTATCCCATGAAACCATGACCCTAAGCCACTGCATGGTTAAAAATCAGAAAAGGTATGTGTCAGCGTTGTGTCCCTCACCATACTTATTCAATCTATATGCTGTGTTATGCAGATGACACAACCTTGCTTGCTGAAAGTGAAGAGGGCTAGAAGTACTTACTGATGAAGAAGATCAAAGTCTACAGCCTTCAGAACAGATGACACCTCAAGACAAAGACAACAAAAATCCTCATAACTGGACCAATAAACAACATCATGATAAATGGAGAAAATATTGAACTTGTAAAGGATTTCATTTTGCTTGGATCCACAATCAATGCCCATGGAAGCCACAGCCAAGAAATGAAACGACACATTGCCTTGGGCAAATCTGCTGCAAAAGACCTCTTTAAACTGCTGAAAAGCAAAGATGTCACTTTGAGGACTAAGGTGTGCCTGACCCAAGCCATGATATTTTCAATTGCCTCATATCCATACAAAAGCTGGACTACGAATAAGGAAGACCAAAGAATTGATGTCTTTGAATTATGGTGTGGTGAAGAATATTTAATATACCATGGACTGCCAGAAGCACCAACAAGTTGTCTTGGAAGGAGTACGGCCAGAGTGCTCTTTGGAAGCGAAGATGGTGAGACTTTGTCTCATGTACTTTGGACAAGTTATCAGGAGGGACCAGTCCCTGGAGAAGGACAGCATGCTCGGTAGAGGGTCAGCAAAAAAGAGGAAGACTCAAAGAGACAGATTGTTACAGTGGCTTCAACAATGGGCTCAAACATAGCAATGACTGTGAGGATGGCGCAGGCCCAGGCGGTGTTTTGTTCTGTTGGACATAGGGTCGCTAGGAGTCAGAACAGACTCAACGGCACCTAACAACAACAACAGTGTATCTAATACTTTAATAAAGAGTTTGCATTGAAAATAAAGAATCTGATCAATGACTGAGGTCTTACTGTACTTTGGGAATATCTGTTACATCTTATTGATACGTTTCCTAGACTTGATCTTTCCAAAGTTTATTCATTCAAAGTATAGTATGTATCTGGGGGCAGTGGTGGTTCCGTGACAGAATTCTCATCTTCCATGAGGGAACCCAGAGACCCAGGATTGATTGCTGGCCAATGCACCTCATGTGCAGCCACCACCCATCTCTCAGGAAAGGCTTACATGTTGCTATGATGCTGAACAGGTTTCACAGGAGCTTTCAGGCTAAGATGGACTAGGTAGTGATCTACTTCTGAAAATCAGCTAATGAAAACCCTGTGGAGCACAATGGTCTGATTTGCAACCAATCAGGATGATGGCACAGAACCAGGGGGCTTTTCGTTCCATTGTGCATGGGGTTGCCATGCGTCAGGGGCCGACTAGATGGCAGCTAACAATGGTGTCTACCCACCATATGCTGGACACTATGCCAGGCACTGGCGGTATGGAGACCAACAGAAAAGACACGGTCTCCCTCCTCATGCAGTTCACAGTGTAGTTGATTGGTTTTGAGCTAAAGAACGGTACCATCACCGTTTCTGTGTAAGTCTGGACCGTAATTCATCCACGGAATGTTCTGTGACCCAATTTTGTTGTTGTTGTTGTTTATTCCTTTCAACTATTTCCCTTCATCGGGAAGCCCATGTATCCAGATAAAGCTTTTTTTTTTGGTGCTTCAGATGAAGATTTACAGAGCAAACTAGTTTCTCATTAAACAATTAGTACACATGTGTTTTTGTGACATTGGTTGCCAGTCCCACGACATGTCAACATTCTCCCCCTCTCAACCTTGGGTTTCCCATTACCAGCTTTCCTGTCCCCTCCTCCCATCTCGTCCTTGCCCCTGAGCCAGTGGGCCCATTTAGTTTAGGTCTGTTTTATGGGCCTGTCTAATCTTTGTCATGAGTGACTTCAGTACTGAGTTAAAAGGGTGTCCTGGGGCCATACTCTTGGGGTTTCTCCAGTCTCTGTCAGACCAGTAAGTCTGGTCTTTTATTTATTTACTTTTATTGTATTTTAGATGAAGATTTACATAGCAAACTGCTTCTCATTAAACAATTAACGGACTCATATTGTTTTGTGACATTGGTTGCCAACCCTACGACATGTCAATACTCTCCCCTTCTCGACCTTGGTTTCCGCATTACCAGCTTTCCTGTCCCCTCCTCCCTTCTAGTCCCTGCCCCCTGGGCTGATGTGTCCATTTAGTCTCATTTTGTTTTATGAGGCTGTCTAATCTTTGGCTGAAGGGTGAACCTCAGGAGTGACTTCATTACTGAGCTAAAAGGGTGTCTGGGGGCCATACTCTTGGGCATTCTCCAGTCTCTGTCAGACCAGTAAGTCTAGTCTTTTTTTTGTGAGTTAGAATTTTGTTCTACATTTTTCTCTAGCTCTGTCTGGGACCCTCTGTTGTGATCTCTGTCAGAGCTGTCGGTGGTGGTAGCTGGGCACCATCTAGTTGTGCTGGACTCAGTCTGGTGGAGGCTGTGGTACTTGCGGTCCGTTAGTCCTTTGGACTAATCTTTCCCTTGTGTCTTTGTTTTTCTTCATTCTTCCTTGCTCCAGACGGGGTGGGATCAGTGGAGTATCTTAGATGGCCAGATAAAACTTTTATGAATAAGAATTTCCTCCTAGTCTCTAGAGGTTAAGGATGTCAAATTTACTGGTTGCTAAGATACTTAAATTTGACCACAAAGCTGTATTTAAGCTCTGAGAAAGGATAACAATTTATTGGGACCACATTTCTTCTGAGATTGTTAATGAGACCAAGTGATTTGCAAAAATGCATGCTCTACATTTGCTTCCTTTAAGACTTATGTGGGACATTATCAGTTCCCCATATTTCTTTTGGAAGGACACCAAAGGGACATCATTATCTTCTTCCCTATCTTTAGATGAGAGAAGCTTGTGTCCAATTAAATCCAGGGCTTTCTCTTCATTGTTCTGTAGGAATAATTAACCTTTCTAAGTGCTGACATCAGGAAGGCTTTGAATCCCCCCTTTCTTCCAAGGGAAAAATAAATGAAGCATGGGACTGATGCATCTTTAGAGTTTTCTTTCGAATCACTCTGAAAGATAGTTAAAAATAAAACGTAGGTGTTAAAATCTAAAATGTTGATCCTGAAAAATTATTATTTTGTTGATCTTTTGGTGATTGATAATGATTTTATTATGAATGTGGGCGTCTCTAAAGTAATAATGTTCTCCAATGCAATCATTTAGAACAATGTGGTCACCAATCTTCTTTCATTAGTCCCATGGGGACACTATAAAGCAATTTCTAGGATCTTTGCATTGAAACTTGCTGGATGCCAGCTGTGTTAATTATTATCCTTTTAAATCTCATTCTTTCTGTAAGTAAGATATTCACTTTAGGACTTTTTATAGTTTAAATTGTTCTGTTCATCCTCCTACAGGTCTCCTGCAAGGTTTTTGCCCCTCTAAGTTGACTTATAATGTAACCTTGCAACAAGGAGATGCATTAGTCGACTGCTGTTTTAATAAATGGCTTGTCAGCTATTTTACAACTATGGTTATTTCTTGGACTAGGAAATTTCAAGATAGCAGGCCTTGGAATTCCTAATCATTTTAAAGATTTCGCTGGACTCTCTTGACCATAGCTATCTCTTGTGCAAATAAATACTTGACTGATAGAAAATAGTTTTGCTCTGTCTATGAATTTTGATTTTATCACAGACTTACTAGTCATTTTAAGAAGCTGAAACTGTAATGAAATCATTTTATATTTAATCTTCAAATATTGTGTCTGAAAAAAAAGTCTATCTTAAAACAGTAGTAAGTGTGGATTCAATTCTACCCATTATGAGAAAATTGGTAAAATATAGCATTCCCTTCCTCCAATGGATGTGTTTATTTTCCTGAACTTTTGTTTCTATAATCATTTGTATTTAAAAAACAACAACGAAAACCCTGAGTATTCCAAAACCAAGTTCCTACTAACAGAAGTAGAATATTGCCATTTTGCATTTATTAACAAATCAATGGTCTAGGCATAGAACATCAATGGCCGCTACCGTTGCCATAGAGCTCATTCAGACTTATGGTGGCCCCATGTGTGTCAGAGTAGACAGTGCTCCATAGAGTTTTCAATGGCTGATTTTCACAAGTAAATCACCAGGCCTTTCTTTGCAGCCCTCTGGGTGAAACTGAACCTCTGACCTTTTGGTTAGCAGCTGAAAACTTTAATATTTCCACCTCCCAGACACTCTTCAATGGCTGCTAACCCCACAAAAAGAGAGAAAAACAGACACTATGTGCTTCCTGATAAACAAAAAAAAAAAAAAAAAAAAAACCTACCAAATGCGTTGCCGTCTAAGGTTTCCAAGGAGCAGCTGGTGGATTCGAACTGCCCACCTTTTAGTTAGCAGCCAAGCTCTTAATCACTGATAGAAGAATATAATATCATCTAGGAAGTAGCCCTGCCAAAGGAAAATAGAAACATTAACACAATCCTCTAAAATTTCAGGAAATACAGGAACCTGTCTGGCAAAGTATACCACAGGGATGCAATAAGCAAAGTTCACACTATGGAAACCTCTACAAGACAAACTACTTGGTTTCTTCAACAGATAAATTTCATGGCAGAGAGGGAGTTGAGAAACCTCTATACACAAACAGCTGAAAAACACATATCAGCAAATTGCAGTGTGTGGACCTTATCTGAATTCTGATTTTAAAAAAAATCATAAAAGTGACATTTGTAAGACGATTGGAAATTTGAACACTGACTCATTGTTATTTGATAATGATATTAAGGATTTCTCTTACATATTTTTAGATATGAAAATTGTGGTTATATATAAATTTTTTTAAAGAGCCATTCTTTTTGAGAGACACATGCTGAAATATTTACAGATGAAATTACAAAATATCTGGAATAGTCTCAAAAATCACATTGTGGTGGTAAGTGGATGGGGCAGGATCTGCCATGAGTTGATGATTGTCGTTGCTGGTGATGGGACAAAGAATGAGGTTTATTATATGCTATCTACTGTGTACATTCAAAATTCTCCAATAAAGGGTTTAAAAAGTCAACATTTTTACAATTAAGTAAATTTCACTCTAAAAAATAAAAGGAAAACAATGGTATAGTCATTCATTGGTCAAATTTGCTCTACGTTATTTGCAACCTGGCTGTTTTTATTCCAGTATTACTTCTTTTAAATAGCATCCCATATTGTGAATATATGTGATTATGTTTTATACTATAGTTTCTCATTGCCATCCATCTAACTGAAATTATTAATAGTATTTTAATGAATGCTTCTCATACGAATTTTTCCTAACAAAATTTAGCTATATAGAATTTTAATTTTAACACTAAAATACTTATTGGAAATCTCTTTGAGCTATTTTAAAATACTTTTCTTGTGACTATTACTTTCTCTTTCGCCTTTTTTTTTTTTTTTTTGCAGGTTATTGCTTTAGGTTTATTTTTCCACCCTCTGCTTGCAATTTGCATCCTGGTTAATGTTTTAAGTATTCAGTGTCTGTATTAGTTGCCAGCAGTTATCAGATACCGGTGATGTGAAACACACTGCAATAAACACCAGAAGTGGTTGACTCTTTTACTTAAGGAGTTTACTGTTTGATGAATTAAAAACAACGACCACAAATTTTAGGAAGATCAGGTAACATAACAAGTAATCATCATAGAGCTGGAAGTATGATTGGGGGCATCATGGATGGAGCTATACTAGTGATAGGAGAGCCACCGTCAGCTCTCTGAGTGACTAGGTGACTGCAGCAAAGCGGGGCTTCAGCTGTGAGCGAGGTTTTAAAGAAACTGAAGACCTTTCAGTGTGTTTATGCTTCCTTATTTTGCAATAGAGACATTATCTTAAGAAATCAGTAACAGTTTAGAACGTGAATTCTGTAAAATTCTTAACTTCCCCAGGGAAACTGGATCAAGCTCACTTTTCATGGTGATTTTTTTTCTCAACATGCACACTTGCCATTTCACACGCAGTCTTTTCTCTCCCACTTGCTGCTCCCTCCTGTCTTCTCAGCTGGTCTCTCCCCGACACCCACCGCAATCGTTCCACGCCACCAGGCTGAAAATCTGGCGGCTATTCTGGATGCCTCCCTCCTTCCGCACGTCACCATGGCCTTATGATTTTACCTAAATATTTTTTACTCTTCTCTTTCCTTTATCCCCAAACCTAGCCCAAGAGGGCCGCCATTGCTTTTGTTGATAGAATCCCAGCACATACCCGCGCCTCTGCCTGGGGAAGCAGCGGGGAGCTGTGCTATTTGAGAAGATTCCTGAATGGCCTTCTTTTAATAACAGGAAATGACCACGGAGGTTAGCGAGTGTAAGGGAAATAGGGTGAACTGGGCTTTCTAGATATCAGACCTACATTTTTAAAGGCTTCCTTGGCAAATCTTCACATGTATAAGCCACATTTTTTATTTGCATTTTTAAAAATTTCTTCCACTTCAGAACACAAACAAAACTACGACCTACTGACTAAATATTTTCACCTTCAACATATTTTTCAAAAGCTAAGTACGCGCTCATTAAAGGATCCTTAACATAACTTGGAAACCCTGGTGGCGTAATGGTTAAGAGCTTGGCTGCTAACCAAAACAGTAGGTGGTTTGACTCCACCAGGGGCTCCTTGGAAATCGTATGGGGCAGTTCTACTCTGTCCTATAGGGGTCGCTATGAGTCGGAATCAACTCAACGGCGGAGGTTTAATTTTTAATATTACCTCGAGATGGGGTACATTATGTCAAGACTATGACCCTGCCACCTGAGGGTTCTACAGCACAGTATAGGTGGTGGATATAAGTTATGTTTAAAAAAAACCAAACCTGTTGCTGTCCAGTGAATTCCGACTCTTAGCGACCCTACAGGACAGAGTAAAACTGCCCCATACGATTTCCAAGGAGCAGCGGGTGCATTTCAACTGCCAACCTTTTGGTTTAGCAGCCGAGCTCTTAACCACTGTGCCACCAAGGCTCCAATATTAATAAGAATAATATCTAACATTTACGTTTTAGGCACTTTAGCTTAGGGCTTTTTCTCTGTTGCTTATTTAAGCTTACAATATCTGATAGATATTATTCCTATTTTCCAGATGATTAAGAGTGCAGAACAGCTATAGTATTGATCCAGAGTCACCTAATGTCTGCGTGATGGAGCTGGGATTCCAGCTTTGCCTGATTCCAAAGCCTGTTCTTAACCCCTACTTAACCTCCTGGATGTTCAGTGCACAGGCAGTCCCGGATTACAAATGAATTCCATTCCTCAATCCGTCTTTAAGTCAAATTTGTATGTAAACCGGAACAGTTGAGTACAGTTTGTATTTGTCAGTTAGTCAAATGTTTGTCTTAGTATATGGTACACAGTGTACTTTTTTATGCATAAAAAAATTAAAGAAACACTTCCAGATACACTAAAACATCTTTAACATAATAGTACAGTAATAATAATAATGATAATGTTTTGATGAGCATCGCAAAGTCGGTTTATCATTACGAACCATTGTAGGTACCTCATATTTTTAATACAATAGGATTTACGGCATTGGTTGGTAACTATGGACTTTTGTAACCTGAGACGTGCCTGTATTATTATACTTTTGATGAAAGAACTGTAAAATAGTTAATAAGACCATAGACTTTGCATCAGATTTTTTTTATAAGTTTTATTGAGATTGAATTCACATGCCATAAAATTCTCCCTTTCAAAGTGCACGCGTTGCGCAACCCTCACTACTCTCTCATTTTAGAGCGTTTTCATCACCCCCAAACAGACACCTCACACACATTAGGCCCCGCCAACCACTAATCTGTTTTTGGTTTCATCGACTCGTCTGTTCTGGCCATTTCATGTAAATGGAATCATACAATATGTGGGCTTTTGTGTTTGGCTTCTTTCATTTAGCATATTTTCAAGGTTCATTCATATTATAACATGTATCAATACTCCATTCCTTTTTATGGCTGAATGATATTTTACTGTATAGATACACCGCATTGTATAGCTACATCTCCATCAGCTGATGGAGATTTGGGTTGTTCCCGCCTTTTGGGTTATTAAGAATCAAGCTGCTAGGAACATTCCTCTACAGGTTTTTGTGTGGATGTTTCATTTCTCTTGGGTATATACCTGAGGGAAATGGCTGGATCCCGTGGTAACTTTAACATTTTTAATAACTGCTAAATTGTATCCAAAGCTGTAACACCATTTTACATTCCCACCAACAAGGTATGAGAGTTCCAATTCCTTCACTTCACCAACGCTTGCTATTGTCTTTATTATATCATCCTAGTGGGTATTGAAACCCTGGTGGTGTAGTGGTTAAGAACTATGGCTGCTAACCAGAAGGTCGGCAGGTTGAATCCACCAGGCCCTCCTCGGAAACTCTATGAGGCAGTTGTACTCTGTCCTAGAGGGTTACTATGAGTTGGAATTGACTTGATGGCAATGGGTTGGTTGGTTGTTTAGTGAGTATTGAACTAAAAAACCAAACCCACTGCCACTGAGTCTATTCCGATTCATAGTGACCTCACAGGGTTTCCGAGATTCATAACGACCCCATAGGGTTTCCGAGGCTATAAATCTCTACAGAAGCAGGTTGCCACATCTTTCTCCCGCAGAGCCGCTGGTGGTTTCAAACTGCTGACCTTTCAGTAAGTAGTCGATTGCTTTAACCACTGCACCTCCAGGGCTTCTTAATGGGTATTGAAGTGCTATCTTACTGTGGTTTTGATTTGCATTGCCCTACTGACTACTGATATTGAGCATCTCTTCATGTACTTGTTGGCTATTTCTTTATCTTCTTTGGAGAAATTAAAATTGTTTCCCCATTTTTTGGTTGGGTTGTTTGTCCTTTTTATTGTCGTGTGTCAGTAACTTTCAAGTTTATTGCATCTCTCGCTTGTCTTATTTTTTATTGCTGCTTGGAAATCCTTTATTTCTAGTCGAGCATTTATCCTAACATCTATTAATCATTTACTGTGTTGTATGCCTATGCTTGCCCTGGTGGCTCAATGGATAAACGCTCAGCTGCTAACTGAAAGGTCAGAGTTGGAACCCACCTCGTGATCTGCTTCCATATAGATTACAGCCTAGGAAATCTGACGGGCCAGTTGTATTCTGTCCTATAGAGTTGCTAGGTTGGAACCAACTCAATGGCACACAGCAATGCCTATGCTGGAAATATAGTCTGGTTAGATATGTCATCTCTCTGGATCTTTGCAATAACAGCCTGTTTTCCTTCTACACTGCATCCCAAATGATTTTTTAAAAATGAATTTGGTCTTGTCACTTGTTTAATACCCTTCACTGTTTTCCTTACTGACCGTAAGACAAAGTCGAAAGTCTAGCTCTTTAAGATGATTTATAAAACCTTCAAAGTCTGCTCCTTACCCTTCTCTACAAAGTCTGTCCTCCACCTCCAGTAACGTCAGGGGTCTTCGAGTTAAGTACCTTATCTGATTCTTTAATCCCTCCAGTGGAGTTCTGTGAGAAAAAAGTGTATTTCTTCTACACATTTTGGGGCTTTTGCGGTGTTTATATTGTTATAGTGTAAGTGCAACTGTGGTCACATTATATGTAGATATAATCTTTCCTGACAGGAATGGACATACTTATGTCAGTAATCTGGTGCAATAAGAGTGTCCTTAGCCATAAATCTGAACCAAGTCTTAGGTAAAAATGAAAGGCAAGCACTGGGGCTTTTTTTCTGGATGCTGAAACAGGTGGAGCGCTCCGAAGCCTCTGACCTGAGGAAAAAAACTGTACTGTGTTATCCTCTTGCCTTTAATATAGGGTCTTTAAATGTTCCAGCCTTATCTCCGTTTTACTGCTGAGTAATAAGGAAGGAGCTATGTGTGTTCATGCCTGGGTCAGAGTGTCAAAGAGGACCATCTCCCTTTAAGGACAGTGGTGGTGGCAGCAGTAATTAATGAGAGTCCTTCAGGGCAGAGATGACCCTCCCAGGATAACAGAACCAGTTCTGGGAAGAGAAACTGTTGCTCCCAGGTGGTGGAGACACTGGATTTTGCTTTTCTTAAAGGCAGCTGCAGTTCCTTAGCTATCTCTCTCAACAAACCAGTCTCTTCTGGTCTCCCTACCTCGCTGTTGTCACTCTGACTGAAAATAAGTCTGTTATGTGAAGTTGAGGAGCCCTGGTAGTACGGTGGTTAAGCGTTTGGCTGCTAACCAAAAGGTCAGCAGTTGGAATCCGCCAGCTGCTCCTGGCGACCCTGTCCTACAGGGTCACTATTAGTTGAACTGACCCGACAGCAATAGTTTTTTTTTTTTTTAATATGAAGTTGAAAAAGTATTAAATAATTTCAAGTGTTATACGCTGCTGTGTGAAAAGCTAACACAAAAACTTAAGTGGCGTAAGAGAGCCATTTTATGGATCAGAAATTTGTGAAGCGACCGTTCGGGTGTTTTGTCTCCGATCCATGTGGCATCAGCTGCGGTGACTGGAGCTGAATGATCCTCCCGAGACGGCTTCCTCCCTGACTAGTCCTCGGTCCCTTTCTCCATGTCTCATCCTAGAGGGCGTCCTCATGGGGCTTGGCCTTCACCCAAGCGCGGTGGCCCTAAGGTTGTTATACTTAAATCATGGGGCATTCCAAGAGAGTAAGGCGGTAGCTGCCGGACCCCTTAGATGCTAGGCCTGGAACTGACATAGGCTCACTCACACCATCCGCTGACTGATCGAAGTGGTCACAGCGCAGCACAGGCTCAAGGGGCAGGGAAATAGACCAATTCCCAATGGGAGGAGTACCAAAGAATTTGTAATTATCTTTCATCGGCCGTAATTATAAGATATAAACACAAACACCCTCCCTCCCTCCCACCCCGCAAGTATCAGTACCCTGATGATTCCTCAGCAGTTTGCAAACGTTTTGGCTGCCTTAGATTAGGATGGGGTACTATCATATTGTCTATTATATCCACCAGCTGCTCCTTGGAAACCCTGTGGTTCTCCTCTGTCCTATTGGGTTGCTATGAGTCAGAAGCGACTCGATGGCAACGGGTTTTATATATAGTGTACTCTATATATATTGTTCACAATTTTATTTTTAATGTCCAGGATAAGAAAAATTCTCTAAAGTTTTGTTACCTCTCTGATGTATACATGTGTACTTAATGACCAACATTCTGAGCTGCGGGAAGCACGCACTATGCATTTTATGGCCCAGCTGAGGTGCTAGGAGTATTAAGAATCGTTTATTAAGGTCCAGGGATCATTCTAGCCTACCGAATGTCTTCGATTTGCTAAAGTCACAAAAGTTACGTTGGCTTTTTCTATGGAGTTAACTTTAGCCACATGATAATGCAAAGCTCTGTACAGGTGTTGGCACATGTCTGGTCCGTTGACATCTGAGAAGTTCAACTCTGGGGTCATGGAGAGAAGAAGGAAAAGTCCTAATAAAAACCACATTAGCCATTAAAGTTCATTTACCAAACCTGCTTAAACTCTTGTACTCTCAAAGCTGATTTTATCCAGTTGTCTTTTAATTATAGTCTCTTGCTCAGAGTTCCAAATATAACGGCTTTTTAATATAACTTGCACTGTTCTGTATCCAATGTAGGATGTAATCGTGCAACGCATTCAGTCAGAGCCAGTGCATGAAGTAATTAAAACACAAGCACACACGGGTTTCTGCACGTACAGATACCCGGCAGGAAAGTAGTATTAAGAATCTGAGAAACCTGCTTTTGGATAGAAGTCTATAAATCCTATGTCCACCAATGTATATTGTTGTTAGGTGCCGTCAAGTCAGTTCCAACTCATAGCAACCCCAAATACAACAGAACGAAACACTACCCGGTCCCGTGCCATCCTCACAGATGTTGCTCTGTTTGAGCCCATTGTTGCAGCCACTGGTCAGTCCGTCTCACTGAGGGTCTTCCTCTTTTTCGCTGACCCTCTACTTTACCAAGCATGATGTCCTCTCCAGGGACTGATGTATATTGTAGCTATGGTGAATTACAGAAATTAAATCATTGCTTGGGAGATCTGTACACATCTCAGATATGACAGAATAAGATAAAAGAAACTGATGTACATGGTATGACATATTTTTAACTATCCCATCTCCGTCTTGGGTAGATAGTTAATAACTCTCAACAGATGTTAGTTGTACATCATCCAAGACGTTGGGAGATGAACAGAACTTCAGTCCCCTCTGTCTTGTTTAGAAGAGGAAGACAGAAAAAACGGTAATGAGACTTAAGATTTTCTCTACTAGTAAAGATGAGCAAACAAAATGTAACAATTATAATCTCTTAAGACACTTAAATAAGGTGATTCTTTTGGAGAGTAGGAGCGTTTGTTTCTTTTTTCCTTTCCAATAAGCATGTACAACTTTAGTAAGTTAAAAGCTGCTCATCTTTATTTCTTTATTTCAAGGTAAACAAGATATTTTATATACAAAAAAGTAAAACTTTTATTAGCCATTTTTGAATTAAATATAATTCAATTTTTGAGGAATTTTAAGAAATACAATCGGAGTTTAAAAGTCCTGCGTGTTTTGTGTAATACCAGGAGAGTGAAGACCACGGCCTTGAGAGTTCAGCTTTTTGTGCAGAACATTTCTCTAGCATTACGTTCAGGCTATAATTGGTGGCCATTTAAAACAAGAAAAAAGAATTTGGACCATGAATACAAATACCAGGGAGAAAACAGAAACAAATATTTAGTCAATCGTCAGGATTTGGGGTTTGCACAATGCCAACAGACAGAAACAACAAAGTCTAGATGGGCCGATTTCCTTTTGGAGTTTTCTCTGGATATACCACGTAGTCACGTGTTTAATGACCGGTTCTTCTTACTCAGGTATGCAGACATTGGAAGTATATGTCCGTTTCTGAAATCCTCAAGAGTTCAGACGACACATCCTCATTCGTTCACTTCCTTCCCTCTTCTTGCCTTTTGTTGTCACGTTCACAGGCCTTTCTCTCACATTCTTTCCAGATTTTTGGTTCCTCTTGGGGAAAAGGAAACCCTGGTGGCATAATGGTTAAGAGCTACAGCTGCTAACCAAAAGGTCAGCAGTTTGAATCCGCCAGGCACTTCTTGAAAACCCTGTGGGGCAGTTCTGTTCTGTCCTATAGGTTCGCTATGAGTCAGAATCGACTCGACGGCAACGGGTTTGGTTTTTTGGTCTTTGGAAAAAAAAAAAAAAAAAAAGGTAGACCGAGGCTAGCCAAGTAGCATCCTATTCCTAAATCGGAATTTAACTAAGACTGGGACTCCAGATGTATAACCACTTCCTAAGGTTAATGTTAGGGGAGCCCTGGTGGCACAGTGGTTAGGTACTCAGCTGCTAACTGGAAAGTCAGCGGTTTGAACTCACCAGCTGCTCTGCGGAAGATGTGGTACTCTGCTTCCCTAAAGATTACGGCCTTGGAAACCCTATAGGGGCAGTTCTTCTCTGTCCTATAGAGTTTCTACAAGTCAGAATCCACTCAACAGCAAGGGGTTTGCTTTTTGATAAGATTAATGTTGCTTGTAATTACAAGCTTTGAAATTCTAAAAGCTGAGCTTTTGAGCTCCAGAAAGAGTAGCCTAAAAAAGTAGACCAGCTGCCACTCAGGGCGACCAATCTTGATTCCAGGGCATCTCAAGAGCTTGCAGCCACAGCAGCTCTGCCATTGACTTTTCATAGTCTCAACTGCTCCCCATTGAATGAAGATAACGTCTTCATCTTCAGAGATGCTGTCCCAACTCCTCTCCAGAGGAGAAATCCATAGGGCACCAAATCAAACACATTGCTGCAAAAGCAAAAACTGGACAAAACTATTTTCCATCATCCTCATCAAATACTAAATTTCAAACTTTCAAATGGGCTATGTACCCAAAGTTTCTTTTAAGTTAGGTGTGAGACTCAGGACTCACGTTCCTACAGAAATGATGGTATAAATGTCATTATTAAATGTAAGTAAAAATTTAAATTTCCAGAACTGTCCACAGGAACAGTTTGCTCACACTAAAGTCAAAATGTAAGTAAGCTAACCTTGTTTTCTTCCCTTGATCTTAAGACATAAACTTTTCATATTTTGGCATTTCTAAAATCAAGACACATCTTAAAATTAATTTTTTCGGTCCAGATTTAGCTTTTTTAGAGTATTATTTTCAAATATCTAAGATGGATTGAACTGGATTAACACCATCAAATACCCACTCACATCTAAATATGATTTCAGTATGGGTTCGATACACTCATAAAAATGAAAAGAATCATAAAAATCATATCTACTTTCTGAAATGTATAACTAACTACCTATTCATTTATTGACAATCTACTGCAAAATCTTCAATCTCTACTCTAGTACAAATGTAGCATTAAGTGTATTCCTAAAAGTTACAAGCTAAACACATGGAAACTAAAAGGTTAAAAATCAAACTTACTGTTGTATTTGTAATATGTGAAAATAAATCCAATTTCCAATAATGCTATATGAAGTATTATCCTTTTGCAGTTAAGGTCATTACTGATCTTACTGTTGGAAACACGCTTTAGAATACACAGATATTTTCAAAATGATATGACAACGCGTAGGAGTATCTTAGTAACATAAAAATATGCCCTTTAGGCATATTTGATTTAAAAATCATTTCCTAGAATAATCAAGAAGCATATTTACCCTCAATCACTCTTCTCTCAAGATGCTTATCCTGTTTGAGGGCCATTTCCCACCTTCTTTTTCACTAGTCCTTTTTGGGCTTCGCGTGAGTTGCGATGTGGGCTTTCAGGTTGCTCGACTGAATGAACCTCCTGTTACAGCCTCGAAAGGGGCACAAAAAGCGTTTCTCCCCAGTATGGATTCGTACATGTGTGCGCAGATTGAAGTCCAGAGAAAAGCGCTTTCCACACCCTTCAAAAGTGCACTGGAAGGGCTTCTCTCCGGTGTGAACCAGGAAGTGTCGTTTTAGCTTGGCACTCTCGTAGAAAGCTTTCCCACATTCTGCACAAACGTAGCCCCGAGGACCATGAACCAGGAGATGCTTCTTCAGGGAGGGTTTACCCTTCAACTTTCTTGTGCATCCACTGTGAGGACAAGCAATTGCTTGTGGATCACTGTCCTCTGTATTTTTTCTTGGCTTCTTTCTAGCAAATTCTGCCAGCTGTTCAGGATCTGATAGGTCAACGCCAGGTAGTCCTCCAGGTGGAAGCTTCTTGCCGGTCATGTACTCAGAATACTCAGGTGGATTATCTTCAACAATCTGTCGAGGAAGCTCTTGTTTTGCCCCTTTTTTTGTGTATTCCGAAGAACATTCAAGAAGTGAATTGTCTCCAAAAACCTGTTGAGCAAGCTCTTGTTCTGACTCTTCTCTCAGGCATTCTAAGGACTTAAGAAGTAAGTCCTCTTCCAGGATGGGTTCGGAAAACTCACCTCTTATTATGTATTCTAAGTAACAGTCAGGTAAAGACTCCTCTTCAACAACCTGAGGGTTAGTCTCACAGTATACACCTTCATCATATAAGGCCCCCGTCAACTTAGCAGGTTCTTTCTTTGCCTGAGGTTCTTGGCTTGGCTTCGTCTCAGTGAGGGCCTTTCCACCCAGGTCTTTACGGCAACTTCTCCTTGGTCTTTTCTTCAGTTGCTGGTCCATGTTGTCCTGCCCGATTCCTCCTTGAAGATCTTGCACCAGGATCCCTCAATCACTTCTAGGTAGTCGTGATCCGGGAAAGTAGTCTTCAGCAAGCACCTGCTTTGTGATAGGAATCTTTAATTAATATGTATTTCAGTAGTAGAGCCATTGTCAGAAAATGATCTCAAAAAACAGCCTCGAACTCACTCTTCGATAATGGAAAGGCCACATTTGCATCTTCTCTGACAACCTCCCCAGGAGAATAAAAAAATAAATGAGCTCTGGCTTAAGACACCAGTCATAGCCAGATCTTATCTGGGTATCTTTGCTAATTATCTAATCCACCTAATGAACACACAGAATACACAACTAGTGTACGTCACCGTTATAAAGTGATTAAGTGCTATAGAGTAGGCAAAGGGGCTGATGAAAAGCAGGAACTTGTGATTTAAAACACGGCAGCTGATTAAAAACTTGAAGGAGGCGAGGGAGCAAGTTATGCCCGTTTTCTTATGTGACATTACTGCGAAATTTCTAAGTAAATAACGCACAGAAAGTGCTGAGCACAGTTCATGGTACACAGCAAATGCTTAACCTTCATTTGAGCTAGTGCTACTTAGCGTCATTTTGTTACCTTTCAATAAAATATCAGCATATACTGAATCCCTGCTATGTGTCAGGTATTGTTCTCGGCACAGGTGGCCAACTTTTTCTGTAGAGAACCAGACAGAGATATTTTAGGCATTGTGGGTGCTATGGTATCAGTCACAGCTACTCAACTCTGTCACTGCAGTGTCAAAGAAACCACAGACATTACATAAAGGAATGAGTATGGCTGTGTTCCAAAAATCCAGGGCTGCTGGATTTGGCCCCTCATAGCCCACCCTTCTTCTACAAGCTGAGGAGGATCTGAGGCATTCCCATCTTTTATGAGTCTAAGTCAAAATAAAGGTACAGGATAGTTTGACCCACCCTGAATAATTTTCCACCATTTCCTTAAAAATCCAAAAGCCAAGACTAAAGGGGCACACCAGCCCAGGGGCAAGGACAAGAAGGCAGGACGGGACAGGAAAGCTGATAACAGGGAATGAATGCAAGGTCAAGAAGGGAGAATGTTGACATGTCATGGGGTTGGTAACCAATGTCACAAAACAATATGTGCATTCATTGTTTAATGAGAAACTAATCTGCTCTGTAAACTTTCACCTAAAGTACAATTAAAAAATAAAATAAAATAAAATAAATTAAAACTAAAAAAAAAAAAAAAAGAAACCAATATTACAGAAGTTGTAACATGAATGGTATTATAGACTTTTGCTTAATGTTAGAATTGTGTGCCTAAAAGTTATATATGCTTTTAATAATGCTAGAAGATGCTTTTTTTTTTTTTAAAAAAAAGGCCCAATGTGAAATGAATAGCTTGAAGATATTTTTAAGTAGCCACATTTAAAAATAGCACTGACAGAATCATGCTGTTTACTTCAGGCAAAAAATAAACAAGCACACAGAATAAAAACAAAACATGCTTTTCAACTGCCCAGGGAATAATTTTAAGACAAAGGATACATATTAATTAAAATACAAAAAAAGTTAAATAGTACAACTATTGCTTATTCTGTTCAAAAAAAAAAAAAAAAGGTGAAATAAAACAGATGTCCAGAAATATGTACCCAACAAAATCTTGCTCTTGTAACTAAAAGTAATAATTTTCATTATTTTTTAAAAATGAGCATAGCACCTTTGGAGCAAACTCACTAGCAATTGGTACGAAGTTAGAGTAGGGCTGAAACAAACCCCCCCATCCCCCCCAAAAACTTTGCAATTTGCTCATTTACTATTAACTGCAGTTTGATTTGCTTCCTGATTTTCTCTCCAGTTTTTATCTCTTGCTGTCTCCAGCTCTCTCACTTCATGATTCAACCATAATAAATTCTCGATCCCATTAACGTGCCATGATCTCTTCTGGTATCCAGTCCGTTGCATATGCTCCTCTCTCTCAGGAAAATACTACACACTTTTACTCCTCTACACCGAATGCACAGACTCTGACTAATTTCCTACCACACTTCAGATTTCCTCTTAAACATCACTTCCTCAGGCAGGTTTCCTTGATTCTTAGGCTCAGCTGTGTCTGGGCTAAATGTTCTCCTAGCTGCTGATTTTACAATGACCAGAGGCCCTTGGTATCGCTTATTTAAGGTTTATCTCACCTGCTAGCTTCAAAGGTCTAAGAGGGAAAGGTCTCTTCTGACTTGCTCACCATATACTCCAGCACTGAGTACATCTGAACTAATGAAACAAATTGATGAATATGTGGTTAGCCATCATACATAGCATTTAACTATCTAAAATTAATTCATTAGGAATTTATTTGGACCTTTAGGTACAACTTAACGTACAGGTTTCAAAAAGCTGGCTATCTGGTTGAGTGAAATAAGTTAGTCACAAAAGGACAAATATTTTATGATCTCACTTACGTGAAATATCTAGAACAGGCAAGTGTATAGAGATCAAGGAGTCCCTGGGTGGTGCAAACGGTTAATGCGCTCAGTTGCTAATTGAGAGGTTGGAGGTTCGAGTCCTCCCGAGGGCATCTCAGAAGAAAGGTCTGGTTGGTGATCTACTTGGGAAAAATCAGCCCTTGAAAACCCTGTGGAGTGCAGCTCTACTCCAACACACTTGGGGTCACCATGAGTCGGAAATGATGGCAACTGGTTATAGAGGCCAAAATTTATTAGTGGTTACCAAGGATGGGAAGGGAGGGGGAAGAGGGAATCATTACACAGGGGGCACTGAGCTCTCGTAAAACAAACACCAAACCTGTTGTTAGCTCTGTTAAGGGGGATAGAAATATTTGTAAATGGACAGCGGTGATGTCTGCGCAGCATGATGAACGTAATTAATGTCAGTGCATTGTACGTTTAAAAAACGTGGAAATGGCAAAGACTTTGTTTATATATATATATTTATCACACACTCAGACTAACAGAACTCTAAATGCAATAAAAAACTCATTCAAAACACTTCCAACACACACAAAAGAAACAAAAAAGAAAAAAAAATCTTGCTATCAATGATGCAAGATAATTTCCTAAGAGATTATTGTTAGAGAGAAGTATTTTTAAGGAGTTTACCAAGGTCCAGCCAAGTATAGCACTTACCTTTCTAAGCTAGATTATTTGTTTGTCAGATTTTGAGCATTAAGCCAATTCTCACACAGTGTATAAGCGTTCGAGAATGACATAAAATTGAAATAGTAATTTATTAACTTATAAAGGGAAAATTCCAACAGATCTGCCCAGTACATTCTCTGGTAGTGGAAATACCTACATGGAAAACTAAACTACCCTTTCCCGGTAAACACGGGATGAGGACAGAGTTGAATATGTTGTTGATGTTAGTTACCATCAAGCAGATTCTGACTCAGGGCGACCCCAGTGCCCGGAGTAGAACTGCAGCCAGTGAGAAGGGGTGGGGGAAGGGTCCACTCCCGGTGATGGTGATGGGATTCACAAAGGGATTGGCACGCTGTAGGAGAGGGGAAGCCTTGTTGATTAAAGAATATTGTTAGTTGCCATCAAATCCACTCCGATTGCCAGGCCACGTTTCCAGACACCTCTGGGTGGTTTGAACCTCCAACCTTTGGGCTAGTAGTCAAGCCCTGAACGGTTCGTGCCACCCAAGGTGCAAGAGAATGGCAAGCAAAGGTAGTGGTCTACCACAAGGTTGAGGAGAGTGGCAGAATCTTAGGGGCCATGGAAGGCATTTCGTTTCATTCCAAGACCAATGGGAAACCATTACAGGGTTTCAAACAAGGAAATAGCAAACTCTGGTTTATATTAAACTGAGTCCTCGGATGGTACAATTAATGCACTTGGCTGCTAACCTAAAGGCTATAGGTTCGTAGTCCCCCGGCAAGAAAGGCCTTGCGATCTACTTCCGAAAACCCTATAGAGCACAGACACACAAGAGGTCGCCATCAGTTGGAACCCACTGGACAGCAGCTGGCTTGACTGACTGGCTCACAGTATTAACAAGTTACTCAGCTGCTGTGAAGGGGATCGATTGCAGCAGGGAAAAGTGAGCGCAAAAAAAAAAAAAAAAAACTTTTTAGTAATTCAGGAAAGGCAAGTCAATGGCTTAGTGCAGTGGGGATGATGAAATGCCGGGAGGGAGAACAGGAGATACAACTTTCCAAACTTGCTGGTGGGTCGGATAAAGGGAGCGGGCAGCACCAAGGATGAGTCGTCCTAGGCTTTTTGCGGGAGTAATCCGGCCAAATCGCCATTAGCAGAGATGACTGGGGGAGGGAGGGAGGAAGGAGGAAGACAGGTCGGCTGTCTTGATAATAAATAACTTTTAACTTCTTTAATATAAAAATAAACCTAATCAAATTGAGGTTAAATGTAATATTTACATGAATTTTTGAAACAAAATAAAAGATGCAGCTTGAAGGGAATTTCAACCAGACATCCGCTCTTACTGGAAAGTGTACCTACTTTCCTCTTTTGCCTGCTTGAAAAGTCTGAGGCCAGTGACCCAAGCTGTCGGTCGGTGCAGTCTGAAGATCAAGACCCGTGGCTCTCCACCAGGTTCTAGGATGATACGCCGCCTGCCATACGCGAGTTTTAAATCCTTTCGACCCAGACCCACAGTAACAAAACAGCATTCTTAAGTACGCTCAGTGCACACACCCCCATATCTGAGAATAAAACTCCCATGCAACAGGACTTACCGACTCCACTGCGATGCCCTGCGATACCGGCCACTCCTCTCCGTCCCGGAGCAAAGACGCAGAGGAGCGCGCAAGCCACCAGCAGTCGGAAGGCTCTGCCCCGGGCGCTCCTGTAGGCCCACCTCCCTCTGACGGACACATGTCCATCAGGCCATACCTGTGTTTTAACTGGGAGTGGGTTAGGTTTCCATCCTTCCAAAGGAAGGAGGATTCGGGGGCGGTAGGTTGGAGGCGGCAGTGGCCGGCCAAGGCGGGTCACCTTCAACAAAGGGCGTGCAGAGGGGACTCCGCCCCACCGCGGCCACCAGGCCTCCGCCAGGTGAGCCAACTGCCTGGAATCCCGGTCGCCATGCCTCAGCATATGGTACACAGTCAATGTCTGTTGAGCAAATGAACGCAGTGCGATCAAATGTAGCATTTATAACGAAAAGCACACACGGCCAATGCAGTTTTTGCCCTCTGGGTGAAAGTTTACCTCTTTAAGAGGTTTGTTTAAACACACTTACACCTTCCCTGCATTCTCTCAGCATTTTTTCCCCTCTGTTATCCTCTCCCAACCTTCATGCCAAAACCCGAAAACAAACGAAACACTAAAATTGCCCTTGAGTGATTCCAACTCATAGTGACCCTACGGGCCAGAGTAGAACTGCCCCACAGTTTCCAAGGCTGTAGAATCTTTACAGAAGCAGGTAGCAGACTGCCACATCCTTCTCCCTGGAGCGGCCGAGCGCTTAACCGCTGCACCACCAGGGCTCCTTACCTCCCCCCCCCCACACCCCCCGTGCAGACACTGCAGCGTTTTCTTTTTCAGGCCTTAATGTGACTATTTATACCCCCAAAGGTAAGGAATACAACTCCGCTGTGAAAGCAGCGATCCGTCAAGACTCACCATTGTCTACGCTCCAGTGAAGTTTGATAATTCGAGTAAGTATACACATACAATTACAACAAAAACCAAGTCGATGTTTAAAACCCTCTTAAATTTTGACTTGAAGCTTGTCTTCAATTCACATATATATCTGGGAGCAGGTCTCCACGCTTCTGTCTTTCCTTTTAACCTAAATGTTACTCTGCGATTGGAATGCAAAACATCTTTTCCAATGGAGGAAATATTCAAACTATTTAAAATGTATTATTTCCTAATCTCCCCCAATAGGCATACTGGACCTGTAGTTTCCTTAGCTCCTTACCTTAGAAAATATTTCTTGCAGGTAAGTTTCTGAAGGCAGACATTGTTAACAACTCCCTCCCGCCCTGTGTCTGTGGTGCCTAGCTACTGCACAGTCAACTTCTCCAATTTGGTTTGCACCAGCCTTTTTTTTTTTTTTGGTGATAAAAATATTAATGTTTTAGGTTTCAAGAAGAAATACAACTTCAAAGACTTCTGCGAGCAGGAATCCGCGCCCTTAAACACCATCTAAGTTCATTCTCCTTAAATTCAGAGACAGATCTCCAGAGCTGAAAATCCTTAAATCCTTTCTTTTAAGATCGGATCACATCCTTTCGTTATCAAGCCCTTGGCACTGATACGGTGCATACAGGTGCATACAATAAACTGCATTAGTTTACAGTCCCCTCCCTACCACTGATTCCGTCTGGCTAACAAGTTTCTAGTAGGGTGTGGTTCTGTCTGGAAGCTGGAGATAGCATGGTTAGAAAACCTAAATTTACATTTCACAGTCCAACTCTTAGGTAACTCTTAGGTAACTCACGTTTGCTCACATTTTTGTTCAGCTTTCCTTGACCCTAAAGAAGCCAACCAAAATGAAGGAACTCTTCTGTTGTCATAGGAACCCTGGTGTTGCAGTGGTTAAGTGCTCTGAAAGGTCCAGAGGTTGAAACCCACCAGCCACCCTTGGGAGAAAGATGCGGCGATCTGCTTCCGTAAATGTTTACAGCCTAGGAAACCCTATGGAGAAGTTCTACTCTGTCCTACAGGGTCGCTAGGAGTCAGAGTCCACTAGATGGGTATAGTATGCATCTGTTGTCATATGAACCCAGCTCCAGGGAAATGTAATTTCTCCGAAATGAGCTAAGGAAACATAATTAAACGGTGAAACAAAACGGGGCTGTCTTTTGAAATTGACCACAAAGAGGGTGAGGGTAATGCCTAGTTAGGAAAACAAAGCATTTTTTGGACTCTGGAATTTTAGTAGCGGTAATTCTTCTAACAACATTACGACTATTTTTTGAAACTATATTATTTGAAAATATGTTATATTTTGACTGTTTCCGTGTTAAAAATTAAAAACAAAAATGGAAAACTGTAAATATACATTAATCCACTCAGTGGAGCCCTGGTGGCATAGTGGTTAAGAACTATTGCAAGCTATGGCTGCTAACCAAAAAGTCAGCAGTTCAAATCCACCAGCTGCTCGCTGGAAACCCTATGGGGCAGTTCTACTCTGTCCTATAGGGTCTCTATGAGTTGGAATCCACTCAACGGCAAGGGGTTTGGTTTTTTGGTTTTTAACCCACTCAGCGCATTTTGCGTTCCTCCAAAGGCAGGCACTATGCTAGGCTCTGGGGATAAGGTGGTAAATAACAGCCCACCAGGCAGCTGTTTACAGGCCCAACTTGCTGGGCTGGGTCTCGTGTGCGGAAAGTAAGGCAGCAGCTTTGTACCGATTGCAAAATTTAAGGTGTTCAAAAACCTTAGTGATCAAGATGAATAATACTTCAATGATTTAAAAAATGCAAAAAGTCCGTGATGAACCAGTTATCAGAAGTTTAAATAAAGGCAATATCAGGGGTACCAGTCAAATAGTCTGCCTCATAAATGTTGAAATGCAGCTGTTATTAGCACAGTGAAGGGTAGGTGTTTGGTGTTACAGGAGATCATAGTAGCAGAGCAAGACCAAATCCAGAAGATGAGGTTGAGACAGTGCCCCCACAGAGCTACTGTATTAAAAATCATGTTTTCTTTACCTGGCTTCCTCCCCCTACAGTGTTGTGTTGAAAAATCATTTCCTTTGCTGGGCTCCCTCCAGTCCCTCAGCTTTGCATTTGAATCCTGCTTTTTTGCTTGGAGGTTCTATGTAAACCCCGTTAAGCCTGCATAGTGTGATTAAGAGCATTGCTGAGGTAACTTGTATGAATTCCCTACTTGTAAACCCGTTTAAAAGTAACTTGCCTGCTGGCCCTTGCTGAGCAGTCTTGGCAGCAGCAGCTCTGGTGGCTCCTTTTCCT
Source organism: Trichechus manatus latirostris (assembly GCF_000243295.1). NCBI lineage: Eukaryota > Metazoa > Chordata > Mammalia > Sirenia > Trichechidae > Trichechus > Trichechus manatus. Next base: position 2,929,818 of record NW_004444035.1, on the reverse strand, counting down.
TGTACAATGAAATAAATGTGCCTTTCTTGTTCTCCCACCTCTGTCTCTCGTTTATTGACCAACACCAGTCATGCCGAGTAAGATCCTGGGGTTTCCACCTGGTAACAAGGTAAGGTTTCCCTGAAGCGATCTGAAGTAGGAGTAGGAGTCAGCTTTGACTGGATGCCAAACCAAACCACACTCGTTGCCGTTGAGTCCATTCTGACCCTGTAGGACAGAGTAGAACAGAGTAGAACTGCCCCATAGGGTTTCCAAGAAGTGGCTGGTGGATTCCAACTGCTGCCCTTTTGTTTGGCAGCCAAGCTCTTAACTACTGTGTCACCAGGGCTCCTTGACTGGATGAGAGGGGAGAAATATCCTCTACTAGGGGGAATGGCTGTAAAATGAGGGAGAGAAGTAAACGAGTGAGGAATGGAGAGAAAGAAGAGATTGTGGAGATCATGTTCAGTGCCAGACTCCAGGGGTCTTGTATGTCATGGTAAAAGGTTTGATCTTCATACCAAGATCAATGGGAATGGAATAGTATAAGAAAATATGCTTCATTTACCAACTTTAACTAATCTCCATCTTGTAAAACATTGCATTACTGGAGTTTTGGGTTATTTCTATTTGGCTTACTCATGGTGCAGTGGTTAAGAGCTTGGCTGCTAACCAAAAGGTTCTTAGTTCAAATCTGCCAGTCGCTCCTTGGAAACCCTATGAGGCAGTTCTACTCTGCCCTATAGGGTTGCTGTGAGTAGGAGTCGACTCCACAGCAACAGGTTTGGTTTAGTTTTTATTATTAATTGAATGCTTTACATGTATTGTCTTGTTTTATCTTGAAATCAAATTCATAAAATGGTTATTCCTACTATTATTATTATTCTCATTTTAAAATGATAAATAGGAGGCACAAAGAGAGTTTACACACTAGTAAGTGGCTAAACTCAGACAACAACCCAAGTTTATTTAATTCTTTCAGATGTGTAATTAAGTTTTAACATAGCATTTTATATTATATTGTGTTATTTTAAAAATTCCATAGGTGTATCTTTAATAAAAAGTCTCTTGCATTATTTTTTGCTATAATTTATAATACTTTTCTACATATTTTGATAGCAACCTTATGAGTTATTATTATCCTTTTTATGAAAGAGGTAGTTGAAAGTCAGTAATGAGAAATGCCTTATACAAAGTCACCAAACCAACCCATTGCCATTGAGTAGATTCCGACTCCTAGCGACCCTATAGGACAGAGTAGAACTGCCCCATGGGGTTTCCAAGGAGCGACTGGTGGATTCCAACTGCCAACCTTTTATTTAGCAGCCAAACACTTAACCACTGCGCCACTGGGCCTTGGTCCAAAGTCATACAGCTATTAATTCATGGGGCACAGTTTAGACCCCCAAGTCTTGCTACACTGACCCAATGTTTAAAGGTAAAGTTAATTGGTGAAGTTAATTTTTTCAAGTTCAGTCAAATGTTTATAGAGCCTTTTAGGTGCATTTTTAGAGTTCCCATGAAAAAAAAAAGGCAGTAATATGTACATTTCTACTTGGAGTTTGATATTGTAGTGGAGTATGATTTTTAAGATGGTATACTCAGGCAGATTTTGACTCTGCTTGTTTTTAATCTGAATGGCAGCTGTCTTAGACTTCACCTTGAGGATGAGGCTTGTCATCATCCTGTTGTCTATTCCCCACAGCCTCAATGCTCTTTAGATGAAAGTATAACCACATACAGATTGTCATGTTTCATTTTCTCTGGGAGAATTCAGCAGTAGCCCGAAGTGCAGTGTGCAAGGGCTATTTTTTAGACCACAGATTCTCTTTAAACTTTGACGATGACTCATGAATGTTGTATTTTTGGCAGTTCCATGAGATCCTTTCATTGTTTTCTTAGGAATGGGTTATCCACATAGTCTCCCTTCTCCCCAAATACTTTCTAGTAGAAATCCTATTACAATGAGACTAATCTGGAGAACATTTTCAGAGCATGATCTAACCCATTTTAGATCGTCTCTCATGTTTTCCTATAAAAACTTTTTTGAGTCAAACTCAGATAGCATAGTCTTCTATTAACTTGTTTATTTTGAGATAATTTTAGATTTACAGAATAGTTGCAAAGAGAGGACTGAGGGTTCCCCTACATGCCTTCACCCAACTGCCCCTAATGTTGACATGTTACACATCCAGTGCACATTTCCCCACTCCGAGGAACCAGCATTGGTACAGTAAACGTAGTCACCGCCAGCTGGAATCCACCTGGTGGCAGCAACAAGGATACCATTACCCAGACTCCAGGCTTTGTTTGGATTTCACCATTTTTTTCCATTAATGTCCCCCCTTTTTTTTTTCTGTTCTAGGATCCAATCCAGGATGCCACATTGCATCTAAGACATAATCTTCTAAGGCACAGACACGAGCTCTGTGATCTAATCCCAGTTCTAGCCCAGAAAATGTAACGTATGCCTTGGAATATCCATCCAAGTACTACCCCTCCCACAGAATTCACCCCCAGCCTCCTATTCCAAGTTTACACCTCTTTCAAGACTCAAATTAAGTATCACCACCTCTCAGAAAGCGTTTCCTGGGAAACTCAGTGCCATCGCTACCTATGTTGAATTAACTTTGCTTTTAGGACTATTTTCTGCATCACACGAGCATCACTTAAACATTGCCTTTAGATGTCATTTGTAGCTAGGATGTGGTTGGTGGAAAACCAGCGAAATGCACGTGTGTACAGGAGAAGATCATTGTGGCACAGTGGTCCTTCAGGCTTTTTAAGGGCTATGTTCTCTGACTAGGAAAATTGTCAGATAATTTGGTTACTGTTTTGTACTATGTTGGAGGTGGTGAGAATAAATGATTAGCATCAGTATGTGAGTACTGCTGGTTCTGCCTCATTCGGGCAAAGAGGTAAAGAACAATGTATAAAATAAATGGTTGTGGGACGCCCAGTCATGTATAGTCATCTTCTTCCTTTTAAACTTTAGCATCTAAATCTGTGTTTCTCAAACTGCATGTTGGAACCAATTTAGTGAGTAGTAACCAGGATTTTGTCACGGTCAAAGAGGTTTGAAAAATGCAGCATCGAACAACTTGTTTGTATATTTGGTTAGAAATGGATCAAAATGGACAACTTTGTAAACATTAGTGATTCAAACAGTCTTTGACTTGAAAATTAAATGTTATATCATTTTTTTTAGCTAGAAAAAAATCCCCAAGTATTCTTTAAAGCAGTTTGGTTTAGATGGTCTGTTTTGTATTAAAAAAAAAAAAAAAAAGTTCAGCTCTCTACTTATAATACTCCCTAGTTTTATTATAATTCTAATATTATAATTCTCTACTTATAATACTTCACTAACCTGTCCCCAGGAAAAAGAAGCAGAAATGAACTATATAAGATTTGTTTGTTTAACTACACCTTCTAAACTTGCAACATCTAACCTTTTGAATAAATTCTGTTAAAACAGTGAAAGGACAGACAGATATAACAGAGTAGAGCCCAGAAGCAGACCTACACACGTTGGGTTACCTGAATGTGACAACAGTGGCCCCAAAGAACAGTGGGAATGGATAGGGTTTCCAATAAACAGCTGAAATAAGTGACTTTCCATACAGGAAAAAAAAAAAAAAGGCTTGGCCCCTAATTCCCATCATACACCAAAATAGGCTCCAAATAGATTATTGATATAATTGTGAGAGGTAAAATAATACAACTTTTAGAAAGGAAACAGAGCATCCTGAATTTAGGATTGGGTAAGATTTCTTTAGCAGGACACAAAGTAAAGGAAGACAAAAATTGGACTACATTAAAATTGAACTTTAAGAGGCATTATTGAGAGAATGAAAACGTATCCCCACTGATCTTTTAAAAATGTAAATGAGATGCCACTTCCTCCAATGGGCTTCCAGTCTTCCTTACAATAAAATCTAAATTCTGTCTTGCCTGAGGGGGCAGCCTGTGATCTGCCCTTGCTTTCCTCTCCTGCAAGCCTTTTTCTTTAGCCAAACCCTCCTTCTTGTGCCTCCAGGACCGTGCCAGGCTCCACATAGGGTCTTTGTGCTTGTCTTTGACTGAAATTCTCCACCCCAGGTTATCACAAGCCTGGCTGTTTGCTTCATGCTGGTCTCAGTTTCAGTGTTAATTAGGGGCCAAGGCAAACGTGTTTCCCGAGTCAGTCTCTATCATATGGTTTGTGCTCTTCGTAAGGAGTGAATGAGGAGAGGGCAGTAAATCGGAATCCAAGGGCAGGGCAGGTTTAGAGTAATGTTCCTACCGCTAAGAGGAAAGGGCTTTGTTTCGTCTGGTTTTCTGCTGGGGATTCGAATAAGTTTTTTTTAATTGTGCTAGTTGCTGCTCGGCTGCTTATCAAAAGGTCGGTGGTTTGAAACCACCAGCCGCTCCACGGGAGAAAGAAGTGGCAGTCCGCTTTCATGAAGATTTGCAGCCTCAGAAACCTTATGGGGGCAGTTCTACTCTGCCCTATAAGGTCAATATGAGCCGGAATTGACTTGATGGCAGTGGGTTTGGTTTTGTTGTTGTTGATAGGTGTCCTCAAGTCAGTTCCGACTCATAGCAACCTTATGTACAACACTGTCCAGTCCTGCGCCATCCTCACAATTGTTGCTGTATTTGAGCCCATTGTTGCAACCACTGTGTCAGTCCATCTTGTTGAGGGTCTTCCTCTTTTTTGCTGACTCTACTTTACCAAGCATGATGTCCTTCTCCAGGAACTGGTCTCTCCTGATAACTTGTCCAAAGTATGTGAGACAAAGTCTCACCATCTTTGCTTCTAAGAAGCATTCTGTCTGTACTTCTCCCAAGACAGATTTGTTCGTTCTTCTGGCAGTCCATGGTATATTCAATATTCTTCACCAACACCATAATTCAAAGACATCAGTTATTATTCTGATGAATGCAATCAAGGGCTGGTTATTATTTAAGGGCAGGGGCTCCTGGGCATAACTTTCCTCTTCCCTGATGAGGGAGTGAGGGAGCCAGGAGGTGTGACAGTTCAGTGGTACAATTCTTGCCTTTCATGCTGGAGACCTGGGTTTGGTTCTCGACCAATTCACCTCATGCACAGCCAAATCCAAGACTTTTTTGGGCCTCAGAGTAAGTCTCAGATGTGCCTTGCTATTTAAGAAATACTTATGGCCTCTGGAAACCCTGATGGTGCAGTGGTTAAGAGCTACAGTTGCTAACCAAGGTCAGCAGTTTGAATCCACCAACTGCTCCTTGGAAACCCTATGGGGCAGTTCTACTCAGTCCTTTAGGGTCGCTATGAGTTGGAATTGACTCGATGGCAACGGGTTTTTTTTGTTTGTTTGTTTGGTATGGTCTCTGGGATGAGAATTCTCCTTCCCCTACCCCTGGCATTTTACTCAGAAATGTCAAAATCATGAAATCCATGAGAGGAAATTGTTTTAAGAAAATTGTTGTAAAAAATAATTCTCACCCTCTCTCCTCACAAAAAAATTTTAGTTTTGGTACCAGCTTGAGCTCTTATACTCTTGGATGCCCCTTTTCTTCTTGTTGTTGGTTGCCAAGGAGTCAGCTCAGATAGAACAGAATGTCGTCCGGTCTTGTGCCGTCTTCATGATTATTGGTATGTCTGAGTCCACTGCTGTGGCTATTGTGTTCGTTCATCTCATTAAGGGTTTCCCTTGTTTTTGTTGACCCTCTACTTTACCAAGGTGTCCCTGGGTGTCGTAAAGGGTTAAGGGCTCAGCTGCTAACCAGAAGGTTTGCGGTTGCGTCTACCTAGAAACACCTCAAAAAGAAAGGCCTGGCAGTCTACTGAGAAGTCAGCCATTGGAAACACTATGGAGCACAGTTGTACTCTGACACACATGGGGTCACCATGAATCCGTACTGACTTGATGGCAACTGCTGTTTTTTTTTTTTTTCTGCTTTACCAAACATGATGTCCTTTTCTAGCAATTAGTCTTCACTGATAACATGTCCAAAGTAAGCGAGCCGAAATCTTGCCATCCTGGCTTCTAAGGAGCCTTCTGGCTGTATTTCTTCTGAAACAGATTTGTTTCTTCTGGCAGTCCATGTTATATTCAATATTCTTTGCCAGCAACACAATTTGAATGCATCAATTCTTCTGTCTTCCTTTTTTCATTGCCCAGCTTTCACATGCATATGAGGCAATTGAAAAGACAGGGGTTGGGTCAGGAATACCTTAAGTCATCAAACTGGCCCCTTTTCCTTGCCGGCATCGTATTACCTTCTGAGTCCTGTTAGTTCACTCTTTTTTTAATGTTTCTAAATATTCTTTTGCTTTCTGTCTCTGTGACTTGCATGTGTTTTTCCCTTTGCCTGCAAGCCTTTTCACAGTTCTATTTCAGGATGTTGGATTGCTTTCTTCGTTCATATAACTTTCTCCTCTTTTGGTTTTTATTCACAGTGTGTTAAGAGAGAAAATAAAATTGTATATTTAATATTCTTTCAATGTTATCACTTTAATTATGCTTATACTTTCTCAAACACAGGGGTCCTAGGTATTTATGGACCTCCTAGATGAATGCCAATTTTTTTGTCTTTCCAATCCATTACTCCTACTACAACCAGTTATTTTTCCGAAA
>NW_004444035.1:2921583-2923140 GCF_000243295.1 Trichechus manatus latirostris | reverse complement strand
GGTATTTATGGACCTCCTAGATGAATGCCAATTTTTTTGTCTTTCCAATCCATTACTCCTACTACAACCAGTTATTTTTCCGAAACACTGATGAAGTTGTGCCTTTCGCTTATGCAAAGGGGATTGTGGACCTGGACCTTACTCTTCCTTTTTCCATTCTCAGTCCATCTACCCCCCAAGTAAGATTGCCACCCTGGTTAAACGCACGCCTGCCTACGTTAAACTCGTGTTCAAGCAACCAAAGAAAACACTCAATGGTGCTAAAGGGTCTCCCTTGAATTTTCAACCACTAACCTCAAGTGGGAGGAGCCATAGTAGTGCAGTGGGTAAGTGCTTGGCTACCAACTGAAAGAGTAGAGGTTCAAACCCATCAGCCACTCCGTGGGAGAAAGACGTGACAGTCTGCTTCTATAAATATTTACAGCCTTGGAAACCCTATGGGGAAGTTCCGCCCTGTCACATAGCCTTGCTATGAGTCACAATCGACTCCATAGTACACAACAGCAACCTCTAGTGGACCCTCAGTCCTGGCCAACTATGCTAATAAATAATTCTCAACAGGTGCAGTACCGCCCCCTAGGGGGCATCTAAAACTTCATGGACATCTGTTCGTCTCACGCTAGTATTTACATCACAAAAATACAAGAATTCATATTATTCTGTTAGGAATTACTTTGCTTTTATTTCTTTATATTATGGTGAGGGTATTATATTGACGTAGAAAAATATATGTGTAGGTAGGCTAAATAAACGATTACCTTATTATTTACAATAGTAGCAGGAGATTTAAAAATCTGTGTTATAAAATGAAGCCTTGGGTGTGATGGGGCTGAGAACCATTGCCCTAGTCAATTTACTTTCTCCAATTCTTTTGTATTTTCCTCTCTTTCCTCAAACTTCTAACATCCTTCCCGATCAGCAAAGTATCTTTCTGCACTAAGCAATAAAATCAATAGTAAGAGAATGTCTAGGCGCTTCCACCATGCAACTTATCTTCATCTGTACCCATATTCCGGTAGTCCCCGACTTACGATGTATTCGAGTTACAGCAAACCTCACTTACTACCATGCATTGTTTTTTTTTGTCCATTTTATCGTTAGGAATATGTGCTACATATAATGCTGCAGTGCACAATTTTCTGATGTTATCATTCTCATGCCGATCCCAAAGACATATAAAGATCAGGTTTATAAAGATACTGATAGTAAAAGGTAGTAATAATAAAAACTAAAAAAAAAAGAGGTATTCGACTTAACGTCAGAATTGGCTACCACAGAGTGATTGGAATGGAACCCCGTTGTAAGTCACAGACTACCTGTACTTTGAATCCCTTACTGAAATGGTCAGCTGTACTTTTACTCATGGCTTCCCCTTGCCATCTTGGCTTCTAAGGAACATTCTGGCTGTATTTCTTCTAAGACAGATTTGTTTCTTTAATTATGCTTATACTTTCTCAAACATAGGGGTCCTAGGTATTTATGGACCTCCTAGATGAATGCCAATTTTTTTGTCTTTCCAATCCATTACTCCTACTACAACCAGTTATTTTTCCGAAA
>NW_004444035.1:2834815-2921483 GCF_000243295.1 Trichechus manatus latirostris | reverse complement strand
GGTATTTATGGACCTCCTAGATGAATGCCAATTTTTTTGTCTTTCCAATCCATTACTCCTACTACAACCAGTTATTTTTCCGAAACACTGATGAAATTGTGCCTTTCGCTTGAGCAAACGGGATTGCGGACCTGGACCTTACACTCCTTCTTCCATTCTCAGTCCATCTATCCCCCAAGTAAGATTGCCACCCTGGTAAAACGCACCCCTGCCTACGTTAAACTCGCGTTCAAGCAACCAAAGAAAGCACTCAGTGATAAGAAGGCCGACAGAGGGAGAAAGCCTTTTCCCTGGAGCTGACACCCTGAAGTTGGACTTTTAGCCTACTTTACTGTGGAGAAATAAATTTCTCTTTGTTAAAGCCATCCACTTGTGGTATTTCTTTTGTAGCAGCACTAGATGACCAAGACACCACTGTACTGTGATTACTGCAGAGAAGCTTCCCCTGACCACCCTCTCTGAAGTAGCACTTTTCAGCCACACTCTACCTGTTATTATTTTATTGTCATTATTTATTTATGACTATCTGAAATGATTTATTCCTTTCATAAATGTTTTTGGCATCCATCTTTTGCCCCCATGGAATGTGAGCTCCATAGCTGCAGGAACTTTCTTTTTCTTATGTCCTGTGGTTATCAGTAAAGAGTTCGTAGAGGAGTGCCTGGCTGATAGTGAGTGCTCAGTGAATATTTATTGAATGAATGAATGAATACAGCCTCATGGTCCTGAAAAGCAGAGAAGTGAGTTATAAATTTTATGTTAAAACTTGGTCATGAAGAGATAAGGAGGATGGAGAGGTATATTAATTATTTTAATGGGCTACTGACAGCCTGTGAAAGATTTGAAATGGCAAATGCTTTAGGAAATATCTACTAAGCCAAGATGAAAATATTTTACTGGGGACTTTGTTGTCCAAGAACTTTTGTTCTCCTGTAGCAAGTATTCGGAGCCTTGGTGGCACAGTGGTTAAGAAGCCGGCTGCTAATTAAAAGGTTGGCAGTTCAAATGGACTCCTTCAGCCGCTCCTTGGGAACCCTATAGAGCAGTTCTGCTCTATCCTATAGGGACGCTATGAGTTGAAATCGACTCGATGGGAATGGGTTTGGCTTTTGTTTTTTTTCAGGTAGTAAGTATTCAAATGTTTTTTGATGAATTTATTTGGCCATTTATTTGGCAGAAGGAGCCCTGGTGGCGCTGTGGTTAAGCACTCAGTTGCTAACTGAAAGGTTGGTGGTTAGAACCCACTAGCCACTCTGTGGGAGAAAGATGTGGCAGTCTGCTTCCGTAAAGATTCCGAAACAAAATTCCAAAACCATACCAAACCAAACCCATTGCTGCTGAGTCGATTCTGACTCATAGGTTTTCAAGGAGCAGGTGGTGGATTTGAACTGCCAACCTTTCAGCTAGCAGCCAAGCTCTTAACCACTGCACCACCAGGGCTGCTCATAAAGATTACAGTCTGGGAAACCTTATGGGGCAGTTCTACTCTGTCTGATAGGCTCACTATGAGTCAGAATCGACTTGAGGGCAACAGGTTTGTTTTTTTGGTTTTATTTGGCAGAAATCATACGTAAGTAGCCAGTATAATTGATGCCCCAGAGCCTGTGTTTGGAGCCATAAAATTCTGTATTGACTAACAGTGCAATCTTGCAGCCCAGGTGATGATCCCAGATCAGAATATAAGTATCATCCTGGATGCAGAGCCTCAGGCCTCACCCCAGACGTGTTGAAGACATCTGTGTTTCAACCAGATGCCCAGGTCATTCTCGTGCACATTGAACCCAGAGGAACAGGGCGATAGAAACCATGTCTAAGAAGGAACATGTTGAGTCCAGTGAAGAAGTAACTAACAGCTGTTTCTAAGAGCAGATAAGAGGGGTAGGGTGTAGCAGGGATGGAACCTGAGAGTGGATGATGTCTGATTCATGAGTTAAAGGGGAAAATTTGCCCAGCCAAAGCTTAAATGGTATTCATTTTCACCTCGCGGTCCAAAGAAACAACTTGGATGAAGATGTACACGTCATTAAGTCTAGTGACTCGTCTAAGATAGCCCAGGTGTTTGGCATTTGAACAGAGAACTGGGGACAAATCTATTTTCTGACTTGATTATAATGAAACACATTTTTTTTAAATAAGAATTTTAATTCAGCGTTTAATGATGCTTTGTGAATTTCCTCAAGGTTTTTCAGTAGCTGTAGGGGAGAGGTGAGTCAGCCGTGGTAGGTCTGGTTCTACGCAGTAGGTCAACTCAGCCTCAAAGGAAACAAAGAAGGAAGAGACTCGGAGAAATGGAGAAAAAAACTTGGCTGGTGTGGAGGCTGAATCCAACGAGGGATGTTGAAATAGGTCAGATTCCTACACATATTTATACATAAGAAGGGATTTACTTTTCCCTTGGGGAGGAAGAACATAAATCGTTTTACAGATGTTAATTGGGAAAGGAAAAAACTGAAGGTGTGTTCCAGTGGACATTTAGGGTGGGTGGGAGACTCACATCCTGAAATAAAAAATTCAAGAAGAAATAGATCTATGCGTATTCACTTAGATCTGGGGAGTTATGGTGATTTACTCAAGCACTTTCTTGCCATGACACCTTTATAAAGTCACTTGAAGCTTTCCTGTATTTTTAATTACAAGTCACTTAGCCAATCCCTCTGCTCCCTGGCAGCAATGGACCTAAACGGCTGTGGATTGAAAAATGAATAGTGAGCACCGTCCTCCCCTCCACACACCCCAGATTGTCCAAGGACAGATAATCGCTCCCTGGGATATCAAGGATAAATTTTTCTGAAGTCTGGAGAGAGTTTCACACCTCATCGCTCAATATTCCTTCCACTTTAACAGTCCATCCAACACACTTCCTAATGTAGGGCTTTGTCCTTTGTAGCTGCTCAGTAAATATTTGTTGAAATGCATTTCTTTACTGTCCGGCGTGCTCACTGACTGTAATCAATGAATACTGATGGCTCTGGATCACGAGATGGAGAATCACAAGTCAGACGAGGAAGTTTCCAGAGGCCATTTTGGTTGGAGGCTTTTCATCGAGGCCCCTGCTGCCTTATTCTGCGTGCACTTTAGATGAGAAGGGAAAGACTGGGAGGACAAGGCAGACTTTCAGTGGGTATAGTCTTGGCGCATCCTTTCCCTGTAACCCCACAGACCTCCACCTCTGTCTTTCTTTATCAATTATCAATCTAGTGAGCGGCTAAGATACTCCACTGGGCTCACCTTGTCTGCAGCAAGGGAGAATGAAGAAAACCAAAGACGCAAGGGAGAGCTTAGTCCAAGGGACTAATGGACCTCAAGTACTGCAGCCTCCACCGCATTGAGTCCAGCACAACTAGATGGTGCCCGCTGCCGCTGTTACAGAACTCAGGGGGTTCGCCGCTTGTACTAACGTTAAGAATAAGTAAGAATCAGGCGGATTTAAAGCAAGGCAAAGTTTATTACTCGCAGCGAGTAAGGAGACAGGGAGGATCCTTCCTAAAGTAGTCTCTCCCCAAACAAAGGGAAGGGGAAGTTTTGTACCGCGCCGGGAAAGGGGAAGTCATACATATTCATTAACTTCATACATATTCATAAAGGGGTCGGGCTAAGATTTGGCACCGAAGTGGCTGATGGATCTCTCGCTTCTGAAATGGGCTCGGTCACCACGTGATGACGTATGTCCAGTTATTTTGGTTCCTTGGCGTGAGTCTTTTGGTTCCTAGGCAATATTTATTATGGGATGGGGCTATTTATTATGGGATGGGGCCATCTGGCGGTCACCCTGGTCTCTTACCGCGCATGCCCAGGATTTTAGTTCTAATTGGCTGATCGGAAAGACAGCTGCAACGGGACGATGAGGAGGAAGCAGTCTGAACTTTAACGGCGAGTGAGGTAAATGTTTTGGGGTTGACACTACTCTTCTTCTAGAAAAATTTTTAACTGACGTAACTTGTTGTTTAAGGCCTTTTCTGTCCCGAGGTGGTCTCACCACCACTGGCTGCTCTGACACGGAGCACAAGAGAGGGTCCCGGACAGAGCTGCAGGAAAATGTAGAACAAAATTCTAACTCAAAAAAAGGCCAGACTTACTGGCCTGACAGAGACTGGAAAAGCCCCAAGAGTGTGGCCCCCGGACACCCTTGTAGCTCAGTAATGAAGTCACTCCTGAGGTTCACCTTTCAGCCAAAGATTAGACAGGCCCGTAAAACAAAACAAGACTAAATGGGCACCCCGGCCCAGGGGTAAGGACGGGAAGGCAGGAGGGGCAGGACAGCTGGTAATGGGGAATCCAAGGTCGGGAAAGGGAGAGTGTTGACGTGTCGTGGGGTTGGCAGCCAATGTCACAAAACAATATGTGTAGTAACTATTTAATGAGGAGCTAGTTTGCTTTATAAACCTTCAACTAAAGTACAATTTAAAAAAAGTCAATCTAGTGGGCAGAAGGCACACACTTTTTCAGTCATAAAGCACAGACATTAAGGAGCACACGTTCCGAGGAGGAGTTGTGAGAAGCTGAGCTTCATATTCCGTCCCTGTCAAGTCCTCCGGTCGATGAACCCACCGCCAAGACTTCTTGCCACTACAGCAATCAGAAAAGTGAATAAGAAGACAGTTTCCTACAGCCTTTCCTCTAATTTACTGCCTGTTTTCTACCAGATCTTCCTTATGGGTAGACTGAGTCTGACTGGGGAGAGTCTTAGGTGGGTGGCCCTAAACAAAGAAACAAACAAACAAACTCGTTGCCTTAATTCTGACTCAGGGCAGCCCCATGCGTTACAGAGTAGCACCGTTCATACGGTTTTCTAGGCTAGTATTTGCGGAAGCAGATTGCCAGTTCTTTTTACCGTGGTCCCACTGGGTAGGTTCCAACAGCCATCTTTTTGGTTAGTAGTCAAGCGCAAGCTGTTTGTACTACCTGATGACCTTTGGGTGTCCCTAAAACCAAAACTAAACCCATTGCTATGGAGTTGTTTCTAACTCACAGCCACCCTATAGGACAGAGTAGAACTGCCCCATAGGGTTTCCAAGGAGTGGCTGGTGGATTTGAACTGCTGACCTTTTGATTAGCAGCCTAGCTCTTAACCGCTGCACCACCACGGCTCTTTGGGTGGTCCTAGGGGTAATCAGATTACCCTCTTCACAAGTCTAACCCAAGCCCAACTCTTCAGCCATGGTCACGTAGAACTGGGAGGAAGGAGAACCTGAATTGGTTGATTTGTCCCAAAAAGATAGGTTCAAGTCCTAACCCAAGTACCTATGATTATGACCTTATTTGGACATAGTTTCTTTGAGATATAATTAGTTAATTTAACATGAGGTCATACTGAGTAGGGCAGACCCTTATAAGAAGAGAAGAGGTATAAAAACACACAGATACAGAGCGAAGCTGACTATATGAGTTAATGTTGTCAAAAGCCAAGGAATGCCTGGGGCTATCAGAGAGAAATTCAAGCCGGATCCAGAAGAGGACTTGGAATGAAGGATATCATTGCTGGTGTCAGATAGATCTTTGCTGAAAGCAGAAAAACCAGAAGGATGTTTACCTGTGTTTTACTGACTGTGCAAAGGCATTCGACCTTGTAGATCATAACAAATTATGGATAACATTTGAAGAATCAGAATTCCCGAACACTCAATTGGGCTCATGAGGAACCTGTACACAGACCAAGAGGCAGTCATTTGAATAGAACAAGGGGATACTGTGTGGTTTAAAATAGAAAAGGTGTGCATCAGGTTGCATCCTTTCACCATACTTATTCAATCTACATGCTGAGCAAATAATTCAAGAAGCTGATTTACGGAGAAGAATGTGGCATCAAGATTGGAGGAAGACTCATTAACAACCTGTGTTATGCAGATGACACAACCTTGCTTGCTGAAAGTGAAGAGGTCTTGAAGCACTTACTGATGAAGATCAAAGACTACAGCGTTCAATATGGATTATATCTTAACACAAAGAAAACAAAAATCCTCACAGTTGGACCAATAAGCAACATGATGATAAAATGTAGAAAAGACTGAAGTTATCAAGGATTTCATTTTACTTGGATCTACAATCAACATCCATGGAAGCAGCAGTCAGGAAATCAAATGACGTATTGCACTGGGCAAATCTGCTGCAGAAAACCTCTTTACAGTGTTGAAAAGCAAAGATGTCACTTTGAGTACTAAGGTATACCTGACCCAAGCCATGGTACTTTCAATTGTCTTATATGCATGTGAAAGCCAGACAATGAATAAGGAAGACTCAAGAAGAATTGATGCCTTTGAATTATTGTGTTGTTGAAGAATATTGAATATACCATGGACTGCCAGAAGAATGAACAAATCTGTCTTGGAAGAAGTACAGCTCCTTAGAAGGGATGATGGTGAGACTTTGTCTTCTGTACTTTGGACATGTTACCAGAAGGGACCAGTCCCTGAAGAAGGACATCATGCTTGATAAACTAGAGGATCCATGAAAAAAGAAGGAGACCGTCATTGAGATGGATTGACACAGTGGCTGCAACAATGGGCTGAAACATAGCAAAGATCGTGAGGGTGGTGCAGGACCGGGCAGTGTTTCATCGTGTTGTACATAGAGTTGCTGAGTCAGAATTGACTTGACAGCACCTAACAATGACAACATCAGGAATTGGAAGACACAAGGAAGAATCTTCCCCTAGAACGAAAGTCAAGCCGGATTCAGAAGAGGACTTGGAACGAAGGATATCATTGCTGATGTCAGATGGATCTTGGCTGAAAGCAGAGAATACCAGAAAGATGTTTACCTGTGTTTTATTGACTATGCAAAGACATTCGACTCTGTGGATCATAACAAGTTATAGATAATTCAGACTTCTAACCTCCAGAACTATGAGAGAATACATTTTTGTTTTCTTTTTCTTTTTTTAAAAAATATTTTGTGGTATTTTTGGTGAAAGTATATACAGAAGAACAGATTCTCATTCAACAATTTCTACAGATAACGTACAATTTCTGTTGTTCTAAGCCACCCAGTCTGAGGTACTTTGTTATGTCAGTCCTAGGAAACCAATACACAATGATGTCTTTGCATGAAGACATCATCTCTCCTGGGGCCTCATTCATCCAGAGGGGCCACTTTTTCTCATATGACCACCCAAAGTGAGCCCATTTTAATCTCATAAAGTCATCAAATAGGCTTGCCCAGAGGTTCACTATCCTCCTTTCACCTCTGGCAGCAATACATCTAAAAGCAGAAGTTGTCATTTTGTTCTAGAAATCCCATGAAGATATTAGAAGTGAAGCTTCCTTCTGAGGCACAGGAGACAAAATTTTCCCAGTGAACATGATAAAGAAGGTTTCTTCTCAATGGCAAGGTTCCTAAATGATGAAAGCATTGCTATTCATCTTACCCATGGTTTCTACTCAGCTACTGGACTCTCGCAGAATACCGGGACTTCAGTAAAATATTATTTTGCTTATGTTATAAATTTGGTTTATTATTTTCAATGGGTAATGTAGCTACATGTATTCAAATTCTCAAAACCTCATGTTCAAAAATTCACAAGTGTGAAAGATTATGCAGTCACAAATCTCCAGAGATGCTGTGGAGACCAGCTACTTCGAAGTGTGGTCCGTGGACCAGTTACATCAGTATCCCTTTGTTAGAAATGCAGAATCTCAGACCTTACTCCATACCTTCTTATTCAGAATCTGCCTTTTAACAAAATCGTGGTGATTTATGTGCACATATAAATTGAGAACTGCCATCTATGCATGGGTATAAAAATTGTAAAATCAAATCCCAGCTGTACTACCAACACAGGAAGACAGCTGAAGTTCCACTACATCTTATCAGTATACAGTCATGCACCACATAACATCCGTTTGGGCAGTGTCTGACCGCGTATATGTCCCTGGGTGAATTTGTACATAAGTCAGAACAGTTAGGTACAGTTCACATCTAATGTCAGTTAGTCAAATGTATGTCTCAGTATATAGGATATAGTGTACATTTGTATGCATAAAAAACATTAAGGAAACACTTCCAGATACACTAAAACATCTTTAACATAATAATACAGTAATACTAATAACGTCTTGATGTACGTAGCAAAGTAGCGTCTGTTTGTTATTATGAACCATTGTATGTACCTCAAATATTTAGTATAATAGGCTTTACAGGAGTTGGTTAGTAACTATGGTTTGTACATAAGTCAGATGTTCATGACCCAGGAACTGCCTGTATATAATATGTTGTTTGCACATCTGTCTTAGGCTGGTTTCTCTAGAGAAGCAAAACCAGAGAAGCATATAAATATATATATAGGGAGAGATATATATTAAGGAAATGACTCACGTGGTTGTAGAGGCTGGAATGTGGATCAGGCTGCAAGTTTCTCCTGATTCATGTAGGCACAGCGGCTGGCGAACCCAAAATCAGCAAGTCAGACAGCAAGGCTCTGGTTCACAGGCTGTGAAGACCAGTGGATCCCAAGATCAGCAGGCAAGATGGCAGCTAAGCTGCTAGCTCAAGTCCCAAGAACCAGAGGTCAGATGAACAGGAGCCAGCTGCAGGATCCAGAGTGAGCAAAAGACAGTGAGCCTTGCCAGAAAGTCCGTTTATATTTGAAGCAGGCCACACCCCCAAGGAAACTCCCTTTCAGCCGATTGGCTATTCACAGCAGATCCCATCACAGAGGTGATCACATTATATCGAATCTAATCATGGAACTGATCACATCATCATATGACTGCCAAACTACATCGTAATTACCAAACCACTGAGAATCTTGGCCCAGCCAAGTGACACACAACCTTCACAATCACAAAGTCCAAATCGCATAACATTCTATTTCACAGAACGTATCGTGGACGTTAAGTGACACGTGAATGTACAAGTCTTTGTTGTTGTTAATTGCTGTTGGTCAGCTCCAGCTCCTGGTAAAACTGTGTACAAGAAAACAAAATTTTGCCTCGTTCTGCACTATCTTCATTATTGTTGGTATGTTTGAGTCCGTTGTTGTGGTCATTGTGGAATGCCTTCCAACCTAGGGGGCTCATCTTCCAACACTATACTGGACAATATTCTGTTGTGATCCATAAGGTTTTCATTGGCTGATATTTGGAAATGGATTGCCAGGCCTTTCTTCCTAGTCTGTCTTAGTCTGGAAGCTTCACTGAGACCTGTCTACCATGGGTGACCCTGCTGGTATTTGAAATGCTGCTGGTATTGCTTCCCGAATCACAGCAACACAAAAGCCACCACAGTACAACAAACTGACAGACGAGCAGCAGATCCAGGTGCTAGGTTTGCCTAATACACAAATCCATAAAACCTATAGCCCCATAGGTGGGGTTAACACTATTCATATCTAAGATTTAAAAAAAACACAAACTTGCCCTCAAGTCAGTTTCAACTCATGGCAAACCCCACGTGTGCAGAGTAAAATGCACTCCGTACGATTTTGAGACTGTGATCTTTCCTAAACAGATTGCCAGACCTTTCTTCCATGGCACCTCTGGGTGAATTTGAATCACCAGCCTTTCAGTTAGTAGTTAAACGCTTAAACATTTGTGCCACCCAGGGACTCATATCTAAGATCAACATAGTAGGTTTCACTAGCTTTATTGCATACTGATAACCTGAGCAGAAGAATTGGTCAACATTCAACCATTTCAAGAGGCAGCATAAGATCAGGAACCGATGGTACTGAAGGAAGAAATCTAAGCTGCACTGAAGGCATCGGCGAAAAACAAGACTCCAGGAATTGAAGGAATATCAATTGAGATGTTTCAACAAACAGATGCAGTGCTGGAAGTGCTCACTCGTCTATGCCAAGAAATTTGGAAAACAGCTACCTGGCCAACCGACTGGAGAGATCCATATTTATGCCTATTCCCAAGAAAGGTGATCCAACCGAATGCAGAAATTATCAAACAATATCATTAATATAACATGCAAACAAAATTTTGCTGAAGATCATTCAAAAGTGGCTGCAGCAGTATATTGACAGGAAACTGCCAGAAATTCAGGCTGAAATCCAAAGAGGACATGGAACCAGGGATATCACTGCTGATGTCAGACGAATCTTGGCTGAAAGCAGAGAATACCAGAAAGATGTATACCTGTGTTTTATTGACTATGCAAAGGTATTCGACTGTGTGGATCATGACAAATTATGGATAACATTGCGAAGAATGGGAATTCCCAAGCACTTAATTGTGCTCATGAGGAACCAGTACATAGATCAAGAGGCAGCTGTTCGGACAGAAAAAGGGGATACTGTATGGTTTAAAGTCAGGAAAGGTGTGCACCAGGGTTGTAGCCTTTCACCATTCAATCTGTATGCTGAGCAAATAATCCGAGAAGCTGGACTATATGAAGAAGAACAAGGCATCAGGATTGGAGGAAGACTCATTAACCACCTGCGCTATGCAGATGACACAACCTTGCTTGCTGAAAGTGAAGGGAACTTAAAACACTTACTGATGTGAAGATCAAAGACCACAGTCTTCAGTATGGATTACACCTCAACATAAAGAAAACAAAAATCCTCACAACTGAACCAATAAGCAACATCATGATGAATGGAAAAAAGACTGAAGTTGTCAAGAATTTCATTTTACTTGGATCTGCAATCAACACCCATGGAAGCAGCAGTCAAGAAATCAAAAGACGCATTGCGTTGGTCAAATTGGCTGTAAAAGACCTCTTTAAAGTGTTGAAAAGTAAAGATGTCACCTTGAAGACTAAGGTGTGCCTGACCCGAGCATGATATTTTCAATCACATCATATGCATGTGAAAGCTGAACGATGAATAAGGAAGACTGAAGAAGAACTCACACTTTTGAATTGTGGTGTTGGCAAAGAATATTGAATATACCATGGACTGCCAAAAGAACAAACAAATCTGTCTTGGAAGAAGTACAACCAGAATGCTCCTTAGAAGCTAGGATGGCAAGATTTCGGCTCGCTTACTTTGGATATGTTGTCAGGAGGGATCAGTACCTGGAGAAGGACATCATGCTTGGTAAAATAGAGGGTCAGTGAAAAAGAGGAAGACCTTCAACAAGATGGATTGACACAGTGGCTGCGACAGTGGACTTAAGCATAACAATGATTGTGAGGATGGCGCAGGACAGGGCAGTGTTTTGCTCTGTTGTACATAGGGTCGCTATGAGTCAGTAGTGACTCGATGGCACCTAGCAACAACAACAATGTGAGCATGGTTGTGAACAGCAACACCCTCAGGGAAACTGGCATAAAGTGTCCCACTACAACCAACAAACCAAACCTGTTGCTGTCGAGTTGATCCTGCCTTACGGTGGCCCTAGAGAGCAGAACAGAACTGCCCCATAGGGTTTCTAAGGCTGTGATCTTTACAGAAGCAGACTGCCACAGCTTTCTCCTGCAGAGTGGCTGGTGAGTTTGAACGGCTGACCTTTCAGTTAGCAGCTGAGCACTTAAAAAGTGTCCCACTACAGGGGATAAAAACCACCATAGCTGATATTCTTTTCCCCAGACCGGTATGTGTGCACGGGAGGATGGTGTCCCAGTTTTCTCCTGACATGTAAAGGTCTCTTGAGACTTCAGAGCTCACTCTGATGAGTGTCCTTGTACCATACTCAGTCCTCTTCTATGAGGGGAAAGGACAATCACAGGCCTTTAGCTAGAAATTAGGGCACCACGGCTTTTATCCCTACCCCAAACAAATATGTGCATGCTGTGATGTGTATTAATAGAAAGGTTTAGTTGAGATTATTTATTTAATATTGGATATTCTTTAAAAATTTTGAATAATTCTATAATAAATAATAAATAAATTGGAAAGGAAAATTATTATCTGTTTCCACCTGTGATGGTTAAGGGTATGTCTCAGCTTGGCCTGGTCATGATTCTCAGCGGCTTGGCAGTTATGATGTAGTTTGGCAGTCAAATAATGATGCAATCACCTCCATGATGAGATCTGATATAATGCGATCACCTCCATGATGGGGTCTTCTGTGAGTAGCCAATCAGTGGAAAGGGAGTTTCCTTGGGGATGTGGCCTGCATAGTGGACTTTCTGGCAAGGCTCACTGGCTTCTGCTAGCTCTGGATCTTGCTGCTGGCTCCTGTTCATCTGACCTCCGATTCTTGGAACTTGAGCTAGCAGCTTATCTGCCGATCTCGGGATTTGTCAGCCTCTGCGGCCTGGACCTTGGGTTCCCCGGCCCCTGAAGCTAGGTTAGACAGGAGAAGCCTCCAGCCTGACACCTGACCCAGGGACTTGGGACTTTCCAGTCTCTACAACCGCATGTTCCATTTCCTTGATATAAATCTCTTTATATATACACACATCCATTGCCGTTGAGTCGATTCTGACTCATAGCGACCCCATAGACCAGAGTAGAACTGCCCTATAGGGTTTCCAAGGAGCATCTGGTGGATTTGAACTGGAGACCTTTCGGTTAGTAGCCTGAGCTTTTAACCATTGCGCCACTAAGCCTACATATATATCTATATCTATATAGAGAGGTATCTATATATTTATATCTATATCTGTATCTGCTTCACTGGTTTTGCTTCTCTAGAGAACCCAGCCTAAGACACCATCTATTAGATTCAGTCCAGCAGTATGAATACAACATGGTTCACTGTAGGGCTTAGAACTGATTCTACCTATATTGATGCAGCAAACATTACACAACTTTAAAAGCTTGTTTATGCATATATGAGTAAGTACATATGTATTCTTCCTCCATTTTTCAGAAATGGAAGCCTCCCTGGTAGTGCTTGGCTGCTAACCAAGAGGCTGGCGATTCGAACCCACCCAATGGCTTCACAGGTGACAGACTTGGTGATCTGCTCCCGTAAAGATTACAGCCTAGAATACCTTATGGGGCCATTCTACTCTGTCACATGGGGTTGCTATGAGTTGAAACCAACTGGACAGCACCCAACAACTATAATCATGTACTTAGCACCCTGATTTCACTTAGCAGAGTATCTTGGAGATACAGAGTTGTCTCTTCAGCCTTTTTACAAATGAAATGTCTGCATGCTGCAGTGTCAGGGCACCTTTAGCCCATCCTTCACATTCGTATACCTTCTGTCTTGTTCCACCTGCGGGGGACTGAGGGTGCAACCACTCACCTATGAAGCCGTGTCAGGCATAAAGGCTTTATTTAGTGTGACTTTGAGCTCCTTGAGAGCTGTCTGGATGAGACAGCTAAATACATGGTAAATGAGGCAAAAAGCCACTTGTTGCTGCTTCTCTGAAGTCTTAAAATTTATTATGAAATCATTTTCTAGAAGGATAATACATGTACATGGTACAAGCTGGAAAAGAAAGCAAGGATAACCTTAAAAGGAAGCCTCTTTACTACTCCTGACCCCTACTGTTGTTAGGTACTGTCGATTCCCACTCATAGTGACCCCATGGAACAGAGTAGAACTGCCCCACAGGGTTTCCAAGGCTGTAATCTTTACAGAAGCCGACTGCCACATCTTTCTCCTGCAGAGCGGCTGGTGGGTTCGAAATTCTAACTGCAAATTGCTGACCTCATCTAATTATAGACATAGCTATAGATAGAGGTGGACACAACAAGGCTTCCAATATTGATTTCTAAGTCTAAGCCAGAGGGAGCCCTGGTGGCGCAGCGGTTAAGCACTCTGCTTCTAACCTAAAGGTCGGTGGTTCAAAGATTTGATAGTCGGCTTCTGTAAAGAATTACAGACTTGGAAGCTCTGTCTTATAGGGTCGCTGTGAGTTGGAGTCGACGCAACGGCAGTAGGTTTGGTTCGGTTTAGTTTTACGAGTAATTCACACACATTTAGGATTGTTACCTTTTCTGGATGAATTGACCCTCATCTTATGCAGTGCCCTCTTTATCCCTGGCGATACTAATTATTCTACAGTTGACTTTGTCTGGTATCAGTGCAGCTCCTCCCCTTTGTTCTGATTAGTATGAAATGGATTGGCCAATTTTTCCTCTGGCGAAAGTCCTCTAAACCTTTAGATTCTTTTGGCAAATGAAAACAGGGAGCGTTTGGTAGGAATGTCAATCCCAGTCACTTTCCTGTCACCAAACTGCCTATGACCTAACAAGTGATAGATGAGTTACCAGCTGCTGTTGGCACCGCCTCTGAAGCCAGTTCTGAGACACGTACTGCAGGTCGACTGAGAACCCTTCTCTTCTGCGTGTGACGGCTCTTAATACTAAAGCCCTAATGAAAAACAATACCTTTAAAATGCATCTCTTTACAATGAATAATCCACACAGTCTGGGCATTTTAAAATCTGATTATAAAAAATGTAGCTATGATATTAAAAGTATTTTTTTACACAAACTTAAAAAACCTCATATTGATCGTCTTTGCCAAAACTATTGAATGGCCTTTGATATCCTTTTATATGTTCAATAATGTATCTGTCCAGCCTAATGAAATATGGCACCTCAATTTGTTCAGGGATAATGGTACAATAAAACGTAAGCTTCAGAATGAAAACCTTGTCAGTACAATTTACTGTGTTTTCTTCGTTGGTTTACAGTGCTACAAAAATCCATGACATTGTAAAGCTGCACCCATAAAGCATCCAGCACAGAGCTTCCCTCCGTTCCATGCTAAGCAAGTCGTTAAAGAAAAATAAATTAACCTTAATTATGAGAAAAATAATGTTTCATTTTTAGACTCATTGGTATCCTTTATTATTTAAAATATTGTTGCTTTCATATTTGATAAAAAACATTTCTATTTTGTTTTACATGTGAAAGTAAAGCAAATGTAATTATTGCCTTTTTCTTCTAGGTCCTTAAAGAGATTACTATCTTTGTCTACTTGGCACATCTAGATTTCCGAGTTAACAGCTGTTGATTTATTTCCTCCTCTCCATGGAGTTTTGATCTCAGTACTTAGAATTTTTCAGTCTATTAGCAGAAGTCATCACAAGGCCATTAAAAACTGCAAAATGCAAAAATGTGTTGTAACAAATATGTTTAAAATGATACTCTTGAAGTGGATATTGCCAGGCTGTGGAAAGGGAGAGGTGCATATCTTTGATCTCTTTATTTCTAGCACAGAACCACTGAAAAACAAAAACAAAAACTCAATTGCTTTATGGGTTCATGAAGAGCTGAACTCTGCTCAGGGAAGCTACAGGGGAAAAGTTCAGCTACCAGCTCAGAGAATGGTGGGGATAAACTATTGGGAGTTAGATGCTGGTAGTGAACTAGAGATCCATAATGCTAATGACGCAGTGTGGGTCAAGGCTTTTATAAGCTGCTGAGGGATCTAGGATCAGCAGGCCCAAAGACCAGCATAGGATGGAGAGTTGAACTGGAAAAGGTCATCCCAGGCTTTCTGAGGTGGAAAAAAAAACAATAACAGAATGCTACAGCTGGAAGAGAAAAGCATTATCTTAGCACAAAAGAGAAAAGTATCATTCATGAATTTAGAGAAGAGAAAGTCACATAAGAAGAACACTGTACTTTGTATCACAGTATTGATTGAGGAGAGAAGTAGAAAATACCAAGCAAATAGCCACAAAAGAGATTTTACATTAAATGTTAGCATAACTCTCAAGATATTGGGCATGACTTGTTTAAACACTAATGCCCTTGGCTACTATTGCTGGAAGGATGTTTGAGGTGTTATACATGGTGTGTCATAGTGCTGCACCAGAGAGGGATCCATTTTCATTCCCAAATAACAGCAGAAAGTGACAAAGCATTGTAAAATCCCTTAAGCATCAGTTCAAGTTTGCAAAGATATTCACCTCTATGGAAAGAATGCAGACAATAAGCATACATGAAAAAGAGTTATGTATTCTGTTACCATCATTGAGGATATACACAGCAAAACAGACACCAATTCAACAGTTTCTACATGCACAATTCCGTGACATTGATTACATTCTTCGAGTTGTGCAACATTCTCACTCTCCTTCTCTAAGTTGTTCCTCCCACGTTAACATAAACTCACTACCCCCTAAGTTTCCTATCTAATCTTTCAAGTTGTTGTTGTCAGTTTGATCCCATATAGATAGATCTTGAAAGAGCACAATGCTCAAGGCAGACATTCTTTACTAGTTAAGCTACTGTTTGCTTTTAAGAAGACTTCACTGGTATTTTTGATTTAAGTTTTAAAGATTATCTCTTGGCAGTAATTTCAGGGGTTCATCCAGTCTCCATGGCTCCAGAAAGCCTGAAGTCCATGAGAATTTGAAATTCTGTTCTACATTTTTCCGCTTTGATCAGGAATCTTCTATGGAATCTTTGATCAAAATGTTCAGTAATGGTGGCGGTGACCATCCAGTTCTTCTGGTCTCACGGCAAAGGAGGTGGTTGTTCACAGAGGCAGTTAACCACGCATTCCATACCCTCCTTCTATTCCTGACTTGCCTTCTTGCTCTGTTGCTGCAGACAAATGGAGTCCAATTGTTGTGCCTTGGATGGCTGCTTGCAGAATAAACATTCGTTTTGAAGAGATAGAAAATTGCAGTAATCTGCAACCGATGGCAGACACAATGCTAAAGAGTATATTGGAGAAAAGATTTACACAGAAGCCAATGGATAAAAACTCTGTACACACAGATGCTATTTTTAGTAAATATTAGAGGGCCAAGATAAAAACAAAAAAAAAACAAGCCCGTTGCCATCGAGTCAATTTTGACTTACAGCGATCCTATGGGACAGAGTAGAACTGCTCCACAGGGTTTCCAAAGAGTGGCTGGTGGATTCAAACTGTCGGCCTTTTGGTTAGCAGCCGAGCTCTTCACCACTGCGCCACCAGGGCTCCAGAGAGCCAAGATCGTAGCGGTTAAATTGCCATAATGTATTGCTTTTCATTTGCCTGAACAATAGGCATCCCTTCCTAGCGCTAGCCCCAAAAGATTTTGCTTCCTGATGACAAATAGCCTAGTCAATAACTCTACTGCATTCCAGTGATCTCAATTATTGACCCAAAGAGTGGATATGTGGGTGAAGCAGGACCAGTCAGGGCTTTTCTAGATGTGTGGATGATGGGAAACAGAAGCTCTTGCTACTGGGGTTGCTGAACTGGGAGAACGTAAATTTGAGATTGCCAGTACCCACCTTTTACACCATTGGAGAAAGTCAGTCTACAAATGAAAGTCCAAGTGGAGATGTGAAATAGATAAACAGAAGGACATCCTGATAGTATCGGACTGTGGCTTCCAGTTTTCAGACCTTCCCCTAATTTTGTGAGCTTCTCCATCAGTGTGGTTAGTTCTGTGGACCAACAAATTCCTTTTCTGTTGCTTAAACTGGTTTAAGGCATATTTCTATCCTGTGGCTGTCTGAGGGGTCCTGATTAATACAGAAATGAAGCAAGCAGGAAAAAAGAGAATACAGAATCTGGCAGCATGAAGATAATTCTGTTAGCCACAGTGGCTAAGGATTGTTACCAGTTTCTTAGAGTGAAGTAACTATAGATTGAGATTATAACTTAATGTAAATCCATTAAATTCATTTTAGAAGACAACGTATAGAAAAATGTATACAATTTTTTTTTCAGAGAATGTTACATATTCAAAATTCTCAATATGTCTTTTTGCCGCAAAACACCTTGACCAAGCATTGTAATAAAAGGTGGATACTACTTGAATCATTTGAGTAAGATTCTAGTAATTGTAGTGATCAAAACCAGAATATCTTAAGAAATTAATTTCTGACTGGATGTGGGACACATTTTCTGGGCAGGACTGGTCCACTGCTTGGGCAAAGTTAGTCCAACCTATTGATAGGACTTGAAGGGTAGAGTTCACAACACTTTTCCTAATAATATTGTTCCTTCCTGTAATAGCATCATAAAATCATATAACTCCATACGTCACTAAACCAGTATTTGAGTCCTTCGCTAACATTAGAAGAAAGTTCACAGACTATCTAATATGATTTCCTTCCCAATGTGAATCTCTCTACAAATTGTCCATCTGCTAGATGATCTCCATCATCTGCCTGAAAATTGGTGGTGACTGGCATCCTGCTTCCTCACAGAACGTCTTGTCTATTGTTGTTGCTAATTGTCATGGAGTTGGCTCCAACTCGTGGTGACCTCATGTGTAACAGGATAAAACGTTGCCCTGTGTTGTCTCCAACTTCATGGTTGTTGGCATGCTTGAGTCAACTGTTGTGGCTATTGTGTCAGTCCATCTCATTAAACCTTAATTGGCTTACTTTTACTGAGTACAGGTTTGGCACGCATTAAAATTTGTTATTATAGTAAATAGCAACCTAGCAGATAGGCAGTTAATATTCTGAAAGAATAGGAAACAAACAGGTATATTCTCAGTGAGGAAGTGAAGTTTTGAGAAGGTTAGAGCATGAGGTGCTTCCTGGAAGGACAGAGATAGGTGGAAATTACTGTTTTCTCTGAGTAAGAAAAGGGGAACATGAAGCATGGGAGCAGTGTGTGACTGTGAGGTCCCTAAGACAGGAGGAGGCACTGTATAGGACAATTTGTGCCAATTTCACTTTTTTTGTTAAATTATAATGTAAATTATAATTATCATCATCATTAATATAATCATAATTGTGATAAATTAACATCTACTGATATGTTAATCAGAGATCTCAGTCCTTTCATTTGTCCCTTTAGTCAAGAGGATGGCAGAGATGCAGTATCAGAAAGAACAGTGGGAAAGCAAAGAGCTAGGGAATTTTGGTATTGACAAGAACCTCTCAAACTAGGTGTTCTGGTTTTTTGTTTATTATCTAAATAAACAAAACCAAACAATTAAAACTGGCTAAATGGAAAAATAGTGAGGGTGTTTATAGGAAGACTACTAGTGTCCCCTCCTGGGGTAGCCTCCAGACTTGTGGGATGCAGCTGGTACTTGGGATTTTCTCCTCTGTTTCTCTCCATATAACTTCATTCTTTTCTCTTACCTCAGACCTATTTCTATAGCCATAAGAAAATAGTAGAGCTTCAGACACCAGCAAGAGCTTGGCTTGAATTTTTGGGTTCCCAACTGAAAATTCTGGAGGAAGGCTTTATTGGCCCAGCTTAAAGTAAATTTCCACCACTTGCCCAGTCAACAAAGACTAGGGTATTGTGATTGACCCATCTTGACTCGGTTGCCCGTCCCCCCCGCCACCTTTCAATTCCGGTTGGGGTTATGGATTATGTAAAAACATGGCGGCTCCCAGGAGAACCATAGGAATGGTGGGGGAAAGAAACATAGTTCTCCATGGACTGAGGGAACTCATAGGTACACACTACATAAAGTCGTATGCTTATCAGTTGGCAAGCTTCTCCAGAGAAATAAGGAGAAAAACTCACCAATGAAACAGCATTATGAAACAGTTTGACAACTTCCTACTTTGTTGTCATAAACATAATGTTTTTCTATTTTAAGGAAATCTATTTGATCAAATATTTTCCCTGGGATAGCTTTCAAGTAACCAAATTCATATAGATAAGGTCTCTTTGGAAAATGTCCCCCAATGTAAAATTTTCTCTCATTTTCAAACAATTCCTTATGTGTGGAATGCCTTCCACCTCCTCTTCTACTGAGCTAGCAGGTAATTCTCCTCCATGATGCAGAACTGGCATCATTGCCTCCAAAATGTTTTTACTAACTCCTGCACCTCCCACGCTATTATATCTTCTTAAAGTATTCTGTGAGTATTTCTTTTATACCATGTAATACGTAGTAATCAGGAAATACCAATCACTAGAAAAGAACATCATGGTTGGTAGAGAGTCAGTGAAAATGAGGGAAACCCTCAATGAGATGGATTGACACCATAGCCGCAACAATGGACTCAAAGATACCAGTGGCCGTGAACACGGCATTTAAGCCGGCAATGTCGTGTTCTGTTACACATAAGGTCCCCATGAGTCAGCGCCAACTCAATGGCACCTAAAGGACAATATAACTATGCTATAAAAACAATGGGTTATCACAGATTTATGACATCCTTAAAAAAGGGACTGCATCTTATTTTGTCTGTTATTGCTAGTCCCTATCACAAGTCTGGCAGTAAATGATAATTCAATATGTGTTAAATGATTACTTTTCCATTTCAATACTCTTGTAAAGTAGCATTGCCCCTAATAGCCTCAATTCCTGTTATCTTAATTCTTCAAACTAAAACACCACTTTGTCAACAATGAACTTAGTTATTAAAAAGTGAAATCTTATTTGAATTCACTATCTCTTTAAGAATTACTGCTTTTACATTGTTTTTCTCCATTTGTCTAATTTTATAGGTGAATGTTTTAGTTCAGATTTTTTTTTTTAAATTTTATTGTGCTTTAAGTGAAAGTTTACAGGGTAAATTAGTTTCTTCTTCAAAAATTTATACATAAATTGTTTTGTCATTGGTTGCAGTCCCCAAAATGTGTCAGCACTCTC
Organism: Trichechus manatus latirostris; assembly: GCF_000243295.1. Classification (NCBI taxonomy): domain Eukaryota; kingdom Metazoa; phylum Chordata; class Mammalia; order Sirenia; family Trichechidae; genus Trichechus; species Trichechus manatus. Next base: position 2,901,167 of record NW_004444035.1, on the reverse strand, counting down.
CTCTTTCCGTTTCTGCCCCGGGTTCCTCGTGTCCATTAGTCCAGTTTTCCTCTCCCTTCCTTCCTTGTCTTTGCTTTTGGGCAGGTCTTGCCCATTTGGTCTCGGATACTTGACTGAAATAAGAAGCACGTTCCTCACTTGTGTTACTGTTTGTTTTATAGGCCCGTCTAATCTTTGTCTGAAAAGTGGAATTCGGGAGTGGCTTCAGTTCTGAGTTAGCAGAGTATCCAAACAATCATTGTCTCGGGGGTTCCTGAAGTCTCTGTTAGACCGGTAAGTTTGGTCTTTTTTTGTGAATTTGAATTTTTTCTACATTTTTCTCCCGCTCTGTCCGGGACCCTCTATTGTGATCTCTGTCAGAGCGGCTGGTGGTAGCCCGGCACCATCTAGTTCTTCTGGGCTCAGGCTGGTGGAGGCTGTGGTTCCTGTGGTCCATTAGTCCTTTCAACTGATATTTTCCTTACATCTTTGTCTAATGTACCTAGTGTCTATATTTATTTAGTGGTTTATTTATTAAAGTGTGTATCTGTTGTGCTATAGGAGGATGAAACATAAATGTAGGTTTCTTTGATATTAAATTTGGGATTAAAATAATCATCTCAGGGCTATCATGAAAATTAAATAAAATAATTCAGGTAAAAATGCCTACCATAGTGCCTGGTATATAGGGATTTTCCAGTAAATAATAGTTATTATTTTCCCAGGAGTGCAAGAATAGTTCAGATTTAGGAATTTTATTAACGTGCATCACTCTATTATAAGACATAGAAGAAAAATCTGTGGTTATCTCAATAAGTACTTGTTTAAAAAAAATTCACTATTCATTCCTGATAAAAGCTCTTAGCACACTAGAAAATGACAAACATTCTTCTCTTGAGAAAGCATGTCTAGCAGAAACATAAGCAAATATCAGACTTGATTTTAAGGAACTAGGCTTGTTCTCATGAAAGATAATAACAATATAAAGCTTTCTGCCACACTGCTACTAATCAACATTATATTCATCCAGAAATATAATGTGATCCAGAAGAATAAAAAGAAGTATAAATGTGATTGTCTATGTATGTGTTAAAGAGAACCAACTGTCAAATTGAACTAATAAAAGAACTTGCATATTGACTAGATAGAAGACTAATTTATGAGTGTCAACAGCTTATGTGAGTAATGGCCAATTAAGAAGTGTTATTAAAAAAAAACCCTGTCCTCAATAGCTAAAAATCTAGCAAATAAGTAAGATTTTTGTTCATTTTCTACAACTACTGTAACAAATTATCACAAATTTGTTGTGTTGTTATTTGCTATCGTGTCTCTTCTGACTCATGGCGACCCTACGTGTGCAGAGCAGATTTGTGTTCCGTAGGGTTTTCAAGGCTGTAATCTTTTGGAAGCAGATTGCCAGATCTGTTTTCCGAGGCTGGAAAACTGAAAAAAGACTGATAATATCCAGTATGGGGGAAGGGAATTAAATACTTTCATACATTATCAGTGGGGATTTAAATTGGTAGGGTCTATTTGGTGTGCAATTTGTCAGGATCTATCAGATTTAAATATAAAATATGCTACCACCTAGAAATTACACATCTGGGTAAAGAGGAATAGTCACACATCTGCATAAAGAATAACGTAAAGGATAGTCGTCATATAGTCACACATATAGATAAAGATGAATGTAAGATGATATTTTTCAAGAGTGAAGGATTGGATTCAACTACAGTGTTCATTATTGGAGGCATGTTTAGATAAATTATGGTACAATCATGCTATAGAATACTATGCAGCAGTTGAAAAGAATGAAGCATATATATATATATGTATATACATATATATGTATTGGCATAGAAAGTTTTCAAAGATAATATTTACCGAAAAAAAAGCAAGTGGAATCATTTTACCTACAGGATCACATTTATGGAAAAAAACGACATTTTATATTTGAAAATATATATACAGACAGAGAGACACAAACATACTGACACTTAGGAAAATATTTGGAAAACATAAGCATTGGTCACAAATGAGCAGGGAAGTGAAATAGAAGGAAAATACTCAGGGAGAGCAAGTGCAATTGAGTTCTCAAGGAAAAGCTTCACCTTTTAAAAACTATATTCTTATTTATTTGATATATATAATAGATCATATATTGTTATTCTCTGTGAAATAGATTTATACCAAACAAAATATTGTGTAACCTGAGTTTTTTAAACCAACAATATAAGTACTCTACAACGTTAGTTATGATTGTTATTATGATTATTTTTTAAATAACTAGTATCTTTTCAGCATCACTATTTTGGGATTACCTCCTCTCTGGGTACCACATAAGTCTAGGTGTATGAGGGATGGAGGAAGTCCCAAACCTGATGAAAATTACATCTTTACTCATGAAAATCACATTTTTATAGCATTTAATCAGTCATGTAGAGTGAGATCTTTTAAGTGTTTCTACATTTTGCTTCTATGGTCTCATGGATTGAATTGTGTTCCCTAAAAATATGTGTCAACTTTGTTAGGCCATGATTCCCAGTATTGTATGGTTGTCCTCCATTTTGTGATTTTCCTATGTGTTATAAATCATAATCTCTGCCTGTGGTTAAAGAGGATTAAGGTGGGATGTAACACCCTTGCTCAGGTCACATCCCTGATCCAATGTAAAGGGAGTTTCCCTGGGGTGTGGCCTGTACTACCTTTTATCTTACAAGAGATAAAAGGAAGGGGAAGAAAGCCTAGAGTGGGGGACCTCATACCACCAAGAAAGCAGTGCTGGGAGCAGAGCGCATCCTTTGGACTCGGAGTTCCTGAGCAGGGAAGCTCCTAGTCCAGGGAAGATTAATGACAAGGACCTTCCTCCAGAGCCAAAAGAGAGAGAAAGCCTTCCCCTGGAGCTATATCCTTAATTTGGACTTCTAGCCTACTAGACTGTGAGAAAATAAATTTCTCTTTGTTAAAGCCATCCATTTGTGGTATCTGTTATAGCAGCACCAGATGACTAAGGCATATGGACAACAAACAACACCTAGGTAGCATTTTGAATCGTGCTAATGAGTTAAAAAAAAAAACAAAACTGATGAGAACAGAGAAATTTTTTGAAAGATGAAACCGGTATATATATGGCCTTGTATCTTCAAAGGCTTTTGGGCGTCTTTACCAGAAGGAGATGAACACCTTCCCAACATCTCATGCCATGGACTTTTCAATCATTGCTTGAGTTAGAGTTAGCATTCCTAATTGCTACTGTATCAGTGACATGAGGAGTGAAACATAATATCTAATATTTCAGAATGACTAAAATAAGTTTTAATTATTGTCAACTCTTGTGTGTGTTTCTGGGCTCCTTGCTTGGCAGTATCTCGTTTCCTCTTCCTGTCTATCTTTTAAAATCGCTGTGTGTGACATCACATGAAAAACCTGGATATCCTCACGCTGAGTTACTTGTCTCCTATTCCCATAGAAAGACAAGAAGAAACCCAGGCGTGGCTCAAGGGAAAGGTGGTAGGAGATAGTGTGGTGAAGTCCTGTGCTTGGCTAAGGAAACGTGTAGCCCTTGCTCACGCACGACTTCCCAAGCTCCCAGCACATAGGGGTTTCTATCCCTCAGGGATCTACAGGGTGGCGGGTCTTTGGTGGGTGGTCACCTCCTTGGATCTGTACTCTTGGTGAATACAGTTTTTGGGTGTGGAACCTAAGAACTATAGCACAAAAGCCTAGAGGAATTTGAAATAGCTGTGCTTTATAGTCACACAGATGATTTATTTCTTTGTAAAAGTGGTAAGATTTTAAGGCAAGCTCAAGGGAGGAGCAGAGAATTCTTTGAAGATGCAAGGTAAGGGTGTGGTAGGCAAAGAAGAGAACTATGAAGGAGAAAAGCTCTCAATCACGGCTTTGTTAATAAACCTACAGCCAAACAAATACAAAGGTAAAAGACTTCATAAATACTTATCAAGAGCTGAGTGTGAAGGTCGAACTAGTGGAATGAACAGAAGCTTTAGAAATGCCTGGGTGAAAATACTGGCACTGTATTTCCTCTTCGGTACAGCTGGGCCAACTTGGCATAACTGATAGTTAAGTGACAGCTACTTTTCTTGGTAATTAAGTGACAACTGCTTTTCTTTCCATCTAAAGATGTGACTACCCAATATTACATAATTTATATATTTTTTTCTTAATGTGAACAAAGTTCATGAAAACACAAGGTAAATGTTATGCTTATAGGATGGTGTATGCATAAAAGACTTCAGCCTTCAGTATGGATTACACCTCAACATAAAGAAAACAAAAATCCTCACAACTGGACCAAGAAGCAACATCATGATAAATGGAGAAAAGATTGACATTGCCAAGGATTTCATTTTACTTGGATCCACAATCAAGGCCCATGGAAGTAGCAGTCAAGAAATCATAGGATGTATTGCATCCGGCAAATCTGCTGCAAAAGACCTCTTTAAAGTGTTAAAAAGCAAAGATGTTACTTTTAGGACTAAGGTGCGCCTGACCCAAGCCATGGTATTTGCAATTGCCACGTATGCATGTGAAAGATGGACAATGAATAAGGAAGACCAGAGAAGAATTGATGCCTTTGAATTATGATGTTGGTGAAGAACATTGAATATACCATGGACTGCCAGAAGAATGAACAAATCTGTCTTGGAAGAAGTACAGCCAGAATGCTCCTTAGAAGCAAGGATGGTAAGACTTCCTCTCACGTGCTTTGGACATGCTATAAGTTGGGACAAGTCCCTGGAGAAGGACATCATGCTTGGTGCAGTAGAGAGTCAAAAACGGGAAGACCCTTGTCATGGATTGAATTGTGTCCCTAAAAATATCTGTCAACGTGGCTGGGTCATGATTCCCAGTATTGCATAATTGTGTACCATTTTGTAATCTGATGTGATTTCCTTATGTGTTGTAAATTCAATCACTGTGATCCTAATAAGATGGATTAGTGGCAGTTATACTGATGAGGTATACAAGATTGGATAGTGTCTTAAGCCAATCTCTTTGGAGATATAAAAGAGAAAAGCAAGCAGGGACACATGGGGACCTCATACCACCAAGAAAGCAGTGCCAGGAGCAGAGTGTGTCCTTTGGACCTAAGGTTTCTGTGGTGAGATGCTTCTAGACCAAGGGAATACTGATGCATTATAAGGACTTTCCTCCATAGCCTACAGAGAGAGAAAACCTTCCCCTGGAGCTGATGCCTTGAATTTGGACTTGTAGCCTACTAGACTGTGAGAGAATAAATTTCTCTTTGTTAAAAGTCATCCACTTGTGGTATTTCTGTTAGAGCAGCACTAGATGACTAAGACAACCCTCAACGAGATGGCCTGACACAGTGGCTGCAACAGTGGCCTCCAACATAGCAATGATTATGAGGATGGCACAGGACTGGGCAGTGTTTTGTTCTGTTGTACATGGGGTCACTATGAGTGGGAACTAACTCGATGGCACCTAGCAAAAAAATATACACATCATCTAAAAGTAAAAGAAAAATTTGTCATTGAGATGGTTTCTTACACTAAGGAGGAGCAACAATGAGGGATTCAAATTAGAACAAGCAGTGGAAAGGGTTGTTTTCAAAAGGAATTGTTTTCCTTTTTATCTTTTTCTTCCTCCCTATCCCTCCTCCCCTCCCTCCCTTCCTCTTTCTTTTCTAAGCTGTCAGGTGTTCTGTAGCTTTTTAAGTGGTCACAACATCACTGTAAGCCCTTGGGTAGACCACTCTCAAAGAAACCATGACATAGGATGAGGTTAGGAAGTAGTAAGGAGAAGTTACAAATTACATATGTAACACAGTTTTTAGGGTGATGCATATCAGCTCCTGAATGTTGTTCTTGCTGAAGTGTTGAGATCTGTGATCATAATGAGTACTGCTGTATGCCAGGCATTATACCAGGCACTTTACATATATCATCTCATTAATTCTCACAATACTGAAAGGGCGATTTTCTCATTCTGCAAATGAGAAACCAAGGTTCCAGGTTTAACTACTGAAAGTCCTCCTCTTAGAAAATAATAATGTTGAGAATGATCCCAAGTCTCTCAGATGCCAAAGCCGATATTCTTTTTATTACATCAGATTTTCTCTCCTGTTTCCTTCTGTTACTATCCTACCATTCACTGTGCTCACCTGGGTTTCCTACCCCAGGGATTCCCTGTGGACCTTGCCATAGCTAAGGACTATTATACTTTCTCATTTATTGTGGATTTTAATTTGAGTTGGAATCCTCCCTCCCTCTCTCTCTCTCTCGATCCTGCACTCTTCTTATCGTCTGACCTCTGGGATTTCTTCATGGAGCTAGCCTTTAAGCCTGGAGAGAAAAAGTAGAAACTTTATAAAAGCATATTGAGGGAGTAACGTGATCAAAGAGGGTGGAAAAAAAGGAAAGGAAAAGATTCTTCAGCTGAGGAAGGTGAATGGTTCAATATGGTGAGAGTAGTGGTTTTCAACATGGCCTGCGTGGTGGAATCCCCCGGAAAGCCGTGCCCCTAGCGATTCTGATTTGGTCAGTCTGGGCTGGGTCCTGGCATAATTTTTAAAATCTCCCCAGGTGGTCCTAAAGTGCAGCTGGGATTGTGAAATCGGGCTGGTGCCTTGCTCCTCAAGTGTGGATTGTGCAATGGCACGGGCTGCGTGATCTGGCTCTGTGGGTAACAGGCTGTGAAAGGTAAGCTGGGGCCAGGTGTGTGGAAGGTCTTGAATGTTGATCTTAGAAAATTAGCTCTCCAGGGTTCCTCAAGGGTAGGGATGGGCCATTTATTCTAGCACCGCAGCCTAAAAATTTTGTTAGTTTCTTTTATAACGTGTAACGTTTACCTCTTAACCAAAGAAACCGGTTGTTGTAGAGTTGATTCCGACTCATGGCGATCCCATGTGTGTCAGAGTAGAAGTGTATTCCATAGGGTTTTCTAGGGCTGATTTTTTGGAAGTAGATCTTCAGGACTTTCTTCTGAGGCACCAATGGGTGGACTCGGATTTTGAACCTTTCAGATAGGAGTTGAGCATGCCATCTATTTGCACCATCCAGGGACTTCGTTTGCCCCTTAGTCCTGGTGTATTGCCTCAAAAGTTTACTACTTGGTTTTCTAGTAACTAGCTTTCCATTTTTTGAAGTATGGTAAGTTGTCCTTTTAAAATGTACACTTTGCTCCTCTATTGTCACCTTCACAGTAATTAATCATGTTATATATACTATATGCTAGTTATATGCCTGGAGCCCTGGTGGTGCAGTGGTTAAGAGTTTAGCTGCTAACCAAAAGGTCAGCAGTTTGAATCTACCAGCCGCTTTTCGGAGACCCTATGGGGCAGTTCTACCCTGTCCTATAGGGTCGCTATGAGTTGGAATCGACTCGACGGCAATGGTTTTTTTGTTTGCTTGTTTTAGTTCTGTGTCTTGCTATTTGTTTCCTTTCCCTTGCACCATGCAAAGCCTTTTGTGTTGTTCTATCAATATTCCAGTTAACAGCTTTAGCGCGTGGGTGATACAGTTACATACATTTCAGGTAAGACAATCACATGATTTTCTTGAGTTCTTTTAACCGTATTTTGAAAAGAAACATGATGTCTAATAATAAATCCTGCTGACCTGGCAGGAGCACTCTCGGCAATTTTAGTGAAATTTGGGTCTCCTGAATTTACTCATGAAAATGAACGGGCAGCTTCTCTTTTCTCACAAACTCTCCGAAACCGTTGCCTCTCCTCAATAGACAGCAGCTGTAGTTGAAGAGAATGCTGAGACTGATGTTCGGATTAAAGGTTATGAGCTATGGAGACAGCTGAAAACTTAGATCCGTCCATGCTATGAAAGCCTGCCTATTGAAATGGACTTTTGCGGGCTCTTTTTGTTTGTTGCTTTTGTTTATTGTGTGTCTGAGGCTAATTATACTAATTAGATCAGAAGGCATGAGTGGAAATGAAAGAAAAAGCCATTCAAGGAAAAAAACATATCAAGAATTGCTTTGTTAGTTGAAAACTGAAGGGAGGAAATTGAAGAGTAGTGTTACCCTTCATCAAGCCCTGTAAATACATTGTGTGGAAATGGAATTCCTCTAAGCAGACATCATATTCTGTGCTCAGGCCATTACATTATCTTGGTCATTGAAGTTGAGGACTAACGACGGAGCGAAGTAAGCTCATAGAGAAATAAAATGTGGTCTATAAAGGGTCAGAAAATCCATAAAATAGAAACAAAATTCATCTCTGGGTAGAATGTTTGTCAAAAATTTCTATGAGTTGTCAGCAGTCCTGCAAAAGGTACCGAAGCATCTCCAAAAGCAATAATAAAAAGCATCTAGTTACATAAGAAGTGCATGAGTATTTTGAGAATTATTCTGTTATGGGCAAAGAAGGGCAAGGCATTTTCACCCAGTTAAATGACACAGCAGAAAGAATTGTTGAAGAGAAAACAATTGAAGGCTCAGATTCGCTGGCTGTTTTTTGGGAAAATGCATTTATTTATTCAGCAAGTACGTGTTTAGTACTTATTATGTTCTAGGACTATCTTAGACAACTAGTCGGGGAAATAATACTAAGATGGGGCAAGCATAAGAAGTTATGAGAACCCAGTGGAGGGACCCCTTATCTAGTTCTTGAATCAAGTACGTCTTGGAAAGAAACGAAGTAAAACAGACCAAATTGTTGAGTTGGAATTAGCAGAGCGAAGTAAATTAGGCGAGGGGTGTAGCATATTTAAAAGCCTAAAGGCAAGAAAAAGAATGGCAAATTCACCTATAATTTAAGTTTCTAGTGAGGGAGAAATTTGTCAAAACAGCATTCTGGAGAACTGGCGGAAATCTGCTTATGAAGGGCTTAGTTAGCTACGTTAAGGAGTACTGGCTTCATCCTGAGGCAGAAAGGAGCCAAGATAGGTTTTAAGCTGGCAAAAGGTGTGACACGTTCAGAAGTTGCTTCTGAGAGTTCATCAGTGCCAGTGGAGAAAATGAGTTGGAGATATAAAGCATATCCCGTCCTGGAGGGAGTGAAATGGTATATCACTGTGGGTTTGATTTACATCTCTCTGATGCCTACCCATAGGGTTTCCTAGGGTGTACTCTTTATGGGAGCAGATTGCCAGGTCTTTCTCCCTTGGAGTTGCTGGGTAGGTTTGAACTGCCAAACTTTCACCACCAGGGCTACTTGATAGGATCTTAACACATGTAAACATAGTTTCCGTTTAATTTTAAGAAATTTGAACTTGATGCTTTCTTTCGTATATTAAAAAAAAATTATTTCAAAGATTTTCCTGGTTATTTCAAATGATATCAGATTGAATTTTGGATATTGAGGTAGTAACTCTTGAGGACATTCAACAAACAGGTTGATGATCATGGCATTTACTGAAATAGGAAATGCTGGCAAGAATCAGGAGTTCTGTTGGCTGTGCCTGGTTCATGATGCCTGTGACATACTTCAAGAAAGCAGTTGAGTTTCAAGAAGTCTGGATCTTAGAAGAGATTTCAGGGCTAGAGGTAAAAATCTGATTGTTACTAGCATATGAAAGGTATTTGCAACCATGGGATTGAATGATGCCAGTTGAAGACAGATTAGGGAGAAAAGAGGGCACACATTTCATCATTTCCACAAAGTGAGGGTATTCCAAGATTCATTAACAGAAACCATGTCTGTGTACCTTAGGAGAACTGGTGGCTTGGTTGTCCTAACTAGTTTATCTTTTCAGTTAAATTGCAACTAAATTAATTATGTAGTGATTTATATGAATGACTTGATTCCACTATGCCCCAGTTCTGCTTTTTTTTTTTTTCACTATGAATTAGGATGACCTAAACTTGCTTGATTTGGTTTGAAACATCATTTTGATTTGCATGGATTTAAAAAAAAATTGATGAATGTAACCAATGTCACTGAACATATGTGTAGAAATTGTCCAGTGAGAACCTGTTTTACTGTGTATACTTTCACCAAAAGTGCAATAAAATAGTTTTAAAAAGTTCAGATGCTAATATAAAGTAATAATGTAAAATAAATATTATCCTTCACTAAAACACAAACCTAAAAGCCACAAATTTCTGATAATGTGTATATATTTTTAAATAAAAATCATAACTTAGAGATGAAAGAAACCTCAGGGAATCATTAAACTTTTGGTGGTTTCCAGTGGTTAGTACCTACTTTGGGCAAGGGGATTAGGAGATGGTGAGAGGGGGAGAAATAAAAAGTTTGTATTATTATTATTATTTTTTGGCAAATTATTTTTTTTTACAAAATAGTTGTTACAAGGAATTCTTTCACTCTAGATATACAAGAGAAAGAGAAACGTTTTTATTATTCTCACTCTTCACCTATGATCAGGCGTACTAGTCACATTTTGCTGTAACCAAAACCTCCCATTGGTTTCTTGATCACATGACTTAAGGGCTGTGAATAGGATGAGGTTCTGCTGGGCTCTGGATGTTTTCTTATGTCAGAATTCAGACCAAAAAAGCCAGTATTGTGGCTGAGGATGGGGGAGAGAGCAACACAGAGATACAGAGATATAGAGAAAGTGTGAGAGAGAGAGAGAGAGAATGGAATCATACAATCCCATTTAAAGCAGTTTACCACACCATTGTTAAATGTTTGCCAAGTATTCCCTCAGACTTTTTCCAAGGCATGTACAAATATTTAATGTCTTAAAAATAGAATTCTATTACATATTTTGCTGTATAATTTTGCTATTTAACAATATGTCTTATGAATTTTTACAAATTAAAAATTCATCTCTTATGTGTTTTTGTAATACATCCTGAAAAATTCCAGTTTTGCTTGACAAAATATGTTGATTTTATTCCATTTTAATATTATTGTTGATAGATTTACTATCTCATATATTTTGAGGGTCTGAGTGAAGGGGGGAGCAGATCCTGCTTCAGAGGACCAGAACTGTTCTCTCTCTCTCTAGTTGTTCTCTCTCTCTAGCTGTTCTCTCTCACGTGCACACGTACGCACACGCACACACATACATTTACTGTCACATTCCCCGTGATATACCTCAGATTTCTCAGTTCTTCTAGTATAAGATACGATATCAGCCAGAGAACACTCTCCCTTCTCCTCGAGGATCTGTTCTGGCTATCACCCTCAGTGGCTTTTTACAGAGGTACACTTCGTGTTTAAGTACTTTTGAGGTGACTCTGACGACAGCTGTCAAACATTACTCTAGATAGGGTGGCCAAATACTTCATCAACCAAACTAAGGCATTTTTGAGATTAAAACAGTGGTATTAATTATTAATGCTTAAACTGGGCTGTCCTGAGCAAACCACGTGTTTCAGTCATTCTCCTTCTGGAGAATATTTTTTAATCCCAAACTTCTTTCCTACTTTCCTCCACAATATTTTCTTACTTTTAAAAACTAATAAAAGAAGTGTTTTATTTATTTCGTTAAATGGCTCTCAGAATACGTGTAAGATTGGAATCATGACAATCTATCCATCAACTCTTTCACATTCCATTTCTGCAGAGCGATCTTCTCTGACCTATTCCGTGCTCTGTCTTTTGGTTCAGTGTAGTATCTACACCTTATTACACACTTGAATAGCTATTTAATCTTGCACAAACACCCATATGGTGAGGTCTGAAACCTGGCACACGAGATAAAGGCAAGTAATTACTATCCACACTTAACGTTTTATCTCCTTGCCATTTAAAAGCTTTTTATAGAAGTACTGATAATCTGGGTGATTAAATGGCTAGGTTTTCCATTCTTCTGAGAGAGTTTTATGGCCTGGATGTCAATAGAAATTTAAGTTTCAAAAAGTTATAGTTGTAATCTTATCTAAAACCAGAAGATAGTTTATCATACCTGAAAAAAGTGAACTCATATGAAATGAAAAATATGAACAAACACTGTAGATAGACTGAGCACTTTATTTTCTTAAATATAGACTCTGCTCACAAAACAGGCAAAAATGAAGCATGTTCAATTAAAAATATGGCCAAGGATGCCACAATAATGCTTCCTTTCTCTCTTCCTCTACAAAAATTATTATGCTTGGGTACGTTTAAAATATCCTCTTTAACAAGCATTTTGGGGTGCTCCGTAACACACAGCGGGGTTTAACATTGTAGTGGAAGGTGTATTCAGTGTGGAGATAGAGTAGCTGTGTCACAATCCTGATTCTAACATCGATTGGCTCTATGACCTTGAAAATAAAAGAAAACAAAACAACACAATAAAAACCATCATTTTTCCCAACTGCTTACCTCTTTGCCTATGCTACTAGTCCTCAGAAGAGTCACACAAAGTGGGGGCTTAATCAGACTGGAGGAGGCTTGGGGTACTGGAAAGCTGGACAACTAACATCAGCTCTTCCCCTCCCCACCCCAGTCCTTGAGATGCTTCAGAAACCAGAGGAAGGGAGACAAGTCTGTCAGACTCCACAACAATGATGGAAAACTTGGGACACCAGCAGTTGTTTTGGCCTTGGGTAAACAACAGCTCCAAGTACAGGAGGGTTGGCATTACAGAGAGAAGAGGGAAAGATGGCCTCATTGCCTGTACAGATCAGGAATGTGCCAACAACTCTGTGGTGGCCTGGACCGTGACATTGGGGCTGGCTGGGAACTCCCTGCTGTGGGAAGAGGTTCCAGGAGCTGGATGATGGCTGCCATCCAACCTTCCCTACTCCTCTCAGAAACCCTCCTCAGCTTTTCCCCAGCCCTCCACACCCAGAGGGCTGGGGACTACAGCTGCGAACAGCCCTCTTAAAGAAGAGTAAAGGCTAATCCAGATCCTGTGCTTCTCACGTTTGGCCTGGCATGCTTCTTGAGTTCCAGGGGATGGAAAGTATCAATTTTACATAAAGAATGTGCGTGTGTGGAGAAATATAAATGTACTGATAGGAAATTAAAAATATTATTTTGCAAGTTGCAGAAAAATGTTGGTAATATTTAATGTTTGTTAAAAAATGTATATACATAGATACCTATGTGTACCTATATTGTACATACATTATGGAAAAGACTGGGAGGTATATTCCAAACTGTATGTTCAGCTCTGCACACATGGTGTCTCAGTGAGTTGGAATCGACTTGACTGCAACCAACAAACTTTCATAACCTTAAAGACGTAGGTATAGCAAACTTACATGTTTTCTTTACTTTTTTATTGTACTTTAGATGAAGGTTTACAGAGCAAACTAGCTTCTCATTAGACAATTAATATACATATTGTTTTGTGACACTGGTTGCCAACCCCACGACATGTCAACACTCTCCGTTCTTGACCTTGAGTTCCCTGTAACCAGCTTTCCTGTCTCCTCCTGCCTTCTATTCCTTGCCCCAGGCTGGTGTGTCCATTTAGTCTCATTTTGTTTTATGGGCCTGTCTAATCTTTGGCTGAAGGGTGAACTTCAGGAGTGACTTCATTACTAAGCTAAACGGGTGTCCAGGGGCCATACTATTAGGGTTTCTTCTGTCTCTGTCAGACCAGTAGGTCTGGTCATTTTTTTTTGTGAGTTAGAATTTTGTTCTGCATTTTTCTCCAGCTCTGTCTGGGACCCTCTATTGTGATCCCATCAGAGCAGTCAGTGGTGGTAGCCAGGCACCATCTAGTTGTGCTGGACTCAGTCTGGTGGAGGCTGTGGAGTTGTGAGCCGTTAGTCCTTTGGACTGATCTTCCCTTGTCTTCGGTTTTCGCAGGTTTTTCTTAAGAGGCTTCTTTATTAGCTGCATTTGTGAAACTGAGTATGTATCACTTTAGAAATTTTTTTTAAAAATATGAAATTTAGAAATTACATTTTATTTTTTTGTAACAGCGTATTGAAATGTAATTTACATACCATGCAATGTACCTATTTAAAATATGAAATTTAGAAATTACATTTTTTTTGTAACAGCGTATTGAAATGTAATTTACATACCATGCAATGTACCTATTTAAAGTGTACAATTCAGTGGATGCTAGTATGTTGATGAAGTTGTACAGATATCACCATAATCAATTTTAAAATATTTTCATCACCCTAGAAAACAAAACAAAACCATCTACCTTTTGGCAACCACTCCCTGTCCCCCCATTCTGACTGACCATCCTCCCCATGTCCTGGGCAACCTTTAATCTACTTTCTGTCTCTATAAATTTGCCTATTCTGGAAATTTCATATAAATGAAAACATACTACATGGTCTTTGTGACTGGCTTCTTTCACTTTGAATAATGTTTTTAAGGACCATCCATATTGTAGCATTCATCAGTGCATCATTCCTTCTCACACCTCAATAATTTTTCACTATGTGGTGCACCTGGCCCAAGCCACGGCGTTTTCAATCACCTCATATGCATGTCGAAGCTGAACGATTAATAAGGAAGAACAAAGAAGAGTTGACACCTTTGAACTGTGGTGTTGGAGAAGAACATTGAACATACTGTGGACCGCCAAAAGAACAAACAAATCTGTCTGGGAAGAAGTACAACCAGAATGCTCCTTAGGAGCAAGGATGGCAAGACTACATCTCACATACTTTGGACATGTTATCAGGAGGGATCAGTCCCTGGAGAAGGACATTATGCTTGGTAAAGTAGAGGGTCAGTGAAAAAGAGGAAGATCTCCAATGAGATGGACTGACACAGTGGCTGTAACAATGGGCTTAAGCATAACAATGATTGTGGGGATGGCTCAGGACCAGGCAGTGTTTCATTCTGTTGTGCACAGGGCTGCTATGAGTCGGAACTGACTCAATGGCCCCCAACAACAACATGTGGATATACCACGTTTTGTTTATCCATTAATTTAGGTTGTTTCCCCTTTTGGGCTATTATGAATAATGCTGCTATGAAAATTCATATACAAGTTTTTATCTGGACATATGTTTTCATTTCTTGTGGGAATATATCTGCAGTGGAATTCCTGGGTCGTATGGTAAGTGTACGTTTAACCTCTTGAGTAACTGCCGGGCTGTTTTCTAAAGCAGCTGCATCATTTTACAATCGCGGCAACAGTCGATGAGAGTTCCGATTCTCCACAGCCTTGCCAACACCTGTTACTATCTTTTTGATTATAGCCAACCTTCTTATTGTTATTGGTAGGTACTGTCAAGTAGATTTTCGACTCATAACAACCCAAGTGACAAAGCAGAACTGCCTCACAGAGTTTTCTAGGCTGTAATCTTTGTGGGGGGAGAAAGATGTGGCAGTCGGCTTCCCTAAAGATGTACAGCATTGAAAATCCTATGGGGCAGTTCTGCTCTGTCCAGTAGCGTCGCTGTGAGTTGAATCCACTCGATGGCAAAGTGATTGATTTTGGTAATCTTTGTGGGAACAGATTGCCAGGTCTTTTTCTTGTGGAGCTGCTGTGTGTATTCGAACCGCCAACCTTTTGTGTAGTAGCCAAGCACTTCACCGGTTGCACCACTGGGGCTCCTTATAGCCATCCTAGTGGGGGTGAAGTGGTATCTCATTGTGGTTTTGATTTACATTTCCCCGATGCCTAATGATCCCAATTTAATTTTAATCAAACTTCAATATATTAAATATAATAAAAAATTCACATGAATCTTTTAGATTAAAGCATGAGACATTGAAGAGATTTGTTGTTTGAGAAAGGATGGTTTGGGATAGCCCATGTCCCAGAGGAGTACATATTTACAGTCCTTCACCATTGGGGTTACTGCAATAGAGAAGTATGAGATGTATTAAGTTTACGAACGCCAGTCGCAACATATTATACAATCCCGCCAAAACTATTCCCCCCTCCAGAGTAGTTATTTTCTGGTTTGTGCTGAGGAATTCTTGGCTCAAGCTCTTTCTTCAGATTGTCCTTGCTCTCGTTTTCACAGTTCTGGATATCCTTGTAGGGGGTATTGAGTCCTTAGTGCAAATGCGAACATCTTCTAACCTCCTACCTGGATTTTTTTGTCAGCATTTTGATAATAGTTTACTTAAATGGCATTTAATCCCTTTTTTTTTTAAATTATACTTTGGTTTTATCTGTCTGATTATGCTTTAACTGCTCACTAGACAGTTTGCTCTTGGAGTTCAAAGGTAGGCTGGCCCTGGATTGTTGTGGGGTTTGTTTCAGTTCTGTATCCGCTACAGCACTTAGCTATATACATCAGGTGAACGAATGACTGAAATGTGAAGTGATCTGTTTTCACTATTCTGATACATGTCATTTATGGCAGTGGATAATCCTTAAAAAATAAAAGAAAAAACCCACTAAAATATAGGATGCTGTGGTGAGGTTTTCCTCTTAAAATGGCCTGTGCAAGGTATTCACACTTTGACACACACTAACATTTTAAGTCCTCAAAACCTTAACAGTTCATGTATGTACTTATTTCCAAAAGCTTTAATGAAGACAAACAGTAAAACAAGTGGAAGGGAGTGTTTCTATCTTCCATTAACAAGAAGCAAAGGGGGGCATATGTATGTGATATCTCCAGGATACCTTTACCATTTGTTATTCCTGGATGAGAACAAAGTCATGGGGTCATGTAGACGGCAACAAGATTTCATCCGTGGTGCTGGGATCTGCTTTAGTCATTCAATGCAGGGAGACCTGAAGAAGGGCAGCTTGATGTCTTTTTCTTTTCTTTACTGTCAGGTTTACTTTCCTTGTGTTTTCCTCCTCTCCTTTTTCTCTTTCGTTATTTCCTGATGCAACTCCACACAGGCTTCCTCATCCGGGGCTGACATTGTCTGGGATGCATTCATCAGTTTCAGCAGAATCATTATTGATCCTGACGTTTTCCTCCTGCTCAGAGCATACAGTGATCCCAGCGTGTCTTTTGATGAGGGCTCTGTGTCCCAAACACACCACACAATCACAAGGCATTTCTGACAGCCACACTCCTCTACGACACGGTATGATTTCCTTGAACTGCCATTTTTGACTTAAATGATTAATTCGTCAGCTTCACTTTTGTAAGTTCTTCCTGGAAAATGCACTTTAGACTCCTTGTTTGAAGGCTCCCAGGAAAACAACAGTGTCTTTGCCATTGAAATGGGCGCCACTGTGTATCAAGTAAACTGTCTCCAGCATACGTGACTTCTCTGGATTTATCGCAAGTAACATCGTTGAATTTATTCCTGCATTAGTGCAGGAGTTCTTATCGTTACTGGGGATCATCCTAATAAAAAATTGTATCTAACTTGTACAATTAATTGAATTCTATTTTTTGAGTTGAAATTCTGTTCAGGCCAATTCAACATCATTATTAAATATATCTGCTCTTGCATCTTCCCTATTGTTGGTTTTTCCTGCCGAGAACTTCATTTTCCTTCTCTCCCCTTTTCTGGGGGAATTGACGTGTTCCATTAATTTTCTTAAGTCTAATCCACCCTGGGGCCTCTGGGCTTCCAGTCCGCCACCTCCATCTTTGCATGTTCTTTTGCCGTCATCATGTATTTATTTAAATTTGAGGCTTTCCATCATCCCTCTTCCAATCACAGACTTCCAACGAGAGGTGACGAGCTCATCTACTCTTATTAATGCCAGGAAATTCTGCTGCAACTTGTTTAACACTCTCAAGATAATGTTTTTTTCATTTCTGTGTCATACCTCAAGACTTTTATGAGCACTTTTTAGTAATAAATAGAAACTAAATATTCTTTCTTATTCTTCCTCTACCACTTTCCAGGTTACAGTATTTGGAGCTTTAAAGTGGTGCTTGTAATTGACTAATACACAGTTGCACAAAGGAAATGTAATGGGAATAAAAAAATTAAAAAAACAGCTGTTATTGAGTCACTTGTGACTCATGGAGACCCCATGTGTGTCAGAGTGGAACTGTGCTTCATAGGGTTTTTAATGGCTAATTTTTCAGAAGTAGATTTCCAGGCCTTTCTTCCAAGGTGCCTCTGGGTAGATTTGAACCTCCAGCCTTTTGGTTAGCAGCTGAGTATGTTAACCGTTTGCACCACCCAGGGACTCTGTAATGGGAATAGGAGGATGTATTTTCCTTCATCTTCCATTTCCAAGGGGACATTTTCTTACCCATCTTATAACAATCTTCTAGCAATCTCTAATTTTCAGTCAACTTTTTTGCCTTTTCCAAACTACATCACTGGACCTGACAAAAGGTTAACATTTATTGCTTCCATTTTACTTGGCCAACTCCTGTTAAGCATCAACAATCAGGATAAACCCTCAGAAGAAAGTGAGACATTTGCCCCTTCTTACTCTTACTGCGTGGTTTAAAATCAGGAAAGATGTGCGTCAGGGTTGTACCCTTTCACTATACTTATTCAGTCTGTATGCTGAGCAAATAATCCAAGAAGCTGCACTATATGAAGAAGAACGTGGCATCAGGGTTGGAGGAAGACTCATTAACAACCTGCGATATGCAGATGACACAACCTTCTTACTGAAGGGGAAGAGAACTTGAACCATTTACTGATGAGGGTCAAAGACCACAGCCTTCAGTATGGATTACATCTCAATGTAAAGAAAACGAAAATCTTCACAACTAGACCAATAAGTAACTTCATGACAAACAGAGAAAAATATTGAACTTGTCAAGGATTTCGTTTTACTTGGATCCATAATCAGCGCCCATGGCAGCAGCAGTCAAGAAATAAAATGACGCATTATATTGGGCAAATCTGCTGCAAAAGACTTCTTTAAAGTGTTAAAAAGCAAAAGTGTCACTTTGAGGACTAAGGTGCGCCTGACCCAAGCCATAATATTTTCAGTCATCTCATATGCACATGAAAGCTGGATAATGAATAAGAAAGACCGAAGAAGAATTTATGTCTTTGATTTATGGTGTTGGTAAAGAATAGTGAATATACCATGGACTGCCAGAAAAATGGCAAGTGTGTCTTGGAAGAGGTAAAGCTAGAATACTCCTTGGAAGCGAGGATGGCAAGACTTCATCTCACGTACTTTGGACATGTTATCAGGAGGGACCGGTCCCTGGAGAAGGACATCATGCTTGGTAAAGTAGAGGGTCAGCTAAAAAGAGGAAGATCCTCTGTGAGATGGATTGACACAGTGGCTGTAATGATGGGCTCAAGCACAACAATGATTATGAAGATGGCACAGGAATAGGCAGTGTTTCGTTCTGTTGTACACAGGGTCACCATGAGCGGTACCTAACAACAACAGCGCTGAGCCATGAGAATATTTACTTCCTGGTGTCCCCTTCCTGGGGTTGTCAGATTTTGCAAATGAAAATACAAGATGTGCAGTCAAATTTGAGTTTCAGATAAACAATGTATTTTTTAGTATAAGTATATTCCAAATATTACATGTTTATCTGGAATTCACATTTAAATGGGTGTTCTGTATTTTATCTGGCAGCCCTACCGTTTGTCTCCCTTGTCTATGATTTGGGATCTAGCACAGTGGGAACCACATTAATGTCCACCGGGTGTGATGAGGACTGATCTGTGCAATTTCTCCTCAGATAATCTAAGTGTAATTTCGCATTGAATTGCCCAAATTGGAAGGAACATTTCAACTCAATGTCATTATTATTTATACTGAGGTGAGGCAATAGTCCAGGGACCTTAAACATGTTCACGTAAGTTAAAGATTTAAGCAAATAGGCACACTTTTGTGTAGAACAAAAATCAATTCTTGAAACTCAACACACCTCGGTCAACCATAGGCTATTACAGCTATTCGAAAGTATATAGCAGAGATGTTTTAATGATATGGGAAATATTCTTATTATGTTAAATGAATAAAGGTTACATAATTGCATTAAATTAAAATATTATTCAATTAAAATATTTTCTGGCACCTTGACTATGTGCTGAGTGTTTAAGCACCCAATTTGCTTACAGTCAATAAGGAAAGACATAACTTGATATTTATTCAAATTATTCATTAGTTACAATTTTAACTGTAATTGATATGGAAAAGTAGTGTAGGATGCTAAAAGAACATATATACTTTAGAGAATTAGAGGTCAAAGAATATCTAATATTTTTTATAAGAAAATAAAAACTGGAATTATTTCTATTTTGGAAAAATATATTAGCAGAGCGTGAATTTACTTATGTAAAATATGAAAGGTGGGTACAAAAGATATGGCTTCCTGCTTCACATGCTTTGGGTACAAATATGTTCACTTGAAAAAAATGTTTCCAGTTAATTACATAAGTATCCCTTGCTTTCACTTTCTTACCATGGCACTTAGCATAAGATCTGAACTCCTCGCTATGGCCTCTGAATTCTCCCTTTCTGGTTCTTGGCTCCTGCTATAGTCCATTTACTCTCCACACAGTTTTGTCTTCTCCCGCCATTTTGGTCTTTCTGTTCCTCGACTATGCCTCGCTTGCTCTGACCTCAGGGCTTTGCACTTGCTGTTTCCTCTACTGCGAAAGCTGTTGGTGCAGATGCTGGGCAGGATGACCTTCTGCTCGTCATTTGACCTCCCCTCTACTGCTTCGTCCTCTGAGGAGAGGACTTCCTGACAACCAGTGTAGCTCACCATGCCACCTCCACTTCCATTGTACTGCTTCTCTGCTGGTTTCACAGCAGTTTCATTTTCTGAAATCATCTCGTTTTGAAAATCTGTTTACCTATTTGCTGTCTCTCTGAACACTGGTAGCCCCATGACAGGTGGCATCCAGAAATGTAATTAGATGCAAGAGCACATTCTCCAAAAGGTGCAGCTGTTCCACAAATTTGAAGTATGATGTTTGTTTTAAGGCTCTAATAAAAGGTTGGAAGTGGAAGCAGTGTGAAAGCAAGGCCAGAAATAAGTTGAGAAGGTAGTTGTATTGCTTTTCTAGAGCTGACGTAACAAATTACCATAAACCACGTGGCTTAAAACACCAGAAATTTATTCTGTTAGCGTTCTGGAGGCTACAAGCCTGGATTTAATATGTCAGCAGGGCCATATCTCTCTGAAATCTCTAGGGGAGACTCTGTTCCATGCCTTTCTCTTAGCTTCTGTGGGGCTGGCAATCCCTGGCATTCCTTGGCTTGTGGAACCATCACTCTAATCTCTGCCTCCAACATCCATGGCATCCTTCTTGCATGTCTGGTTCTGTGTCTCTTCCCCTCTTCTTATGAGGATACCAGTCACACTGGATTGGGGGCATATGACCTCATGTTAACTAGAGAAATCTGCAAAAACCCTATTTTCAAATGAGGTCACATTCACAGGTACTGGGATTTCAACATACCTTATTTTGGGACACAACTTCACCCATACCAGTAGTGAAGAGTGGCAGTGTCTTTATGTGTGTGGTGCCTCACCACCAGTGGTCCAGGCCTTACCGTTCTCATGCCCCCCCAGCTCAGAACCTGGTTAGACCTCTGCTGGAACTCAGTACAGATTTGTTGAATGAATGAGTGAAGGAAAGATGGCAGGAAAATGCTGTGTTCTCTAGGGGCAATAAGCCCAGCAGCTTCTTCTGAAAATCATCTCCACTCCATTCCCAGTTGTCCTAGAATCCATCGGGCTTTCTGTGTCTAAAGGAACTAGAGCTGCTTCTAGGACAGTAGAGAGAACTGACGACACCCTCTTCATACTGAAAAGACCCCTTTATGCTGTAAATACTAATCCTAAAAATAATGTTTTTGTTTATGAAGTAAGACAGTGTTTATTTCAAGGCATCATTTCCACCTATTTCCTGAACTCTTGCTCAAGATCCTTTTTGTCAGACAAAGACGAGAGAAGTTTTACAGGGGGTGGCACAGAGGTTTGAGAACATGCTGTGTTTACGTTCTGACAAATGCTGCATGCACACATCCCCAGGATCTGTGAAGCCTAAATATTTAATGTGAGAGATTCCGTTCAGAGCAGAGTGACTCAGTGCCAACTCTGGGTAAGTGGTCTGCCTGCGGACATGAACAGTTACAAACTGAGGAGAGTTATGCGTGTACCATGTTGTCAGTATCAGTTGTAATAATCAGTGGGCTTTTTGTTTTATTCTAGTACTTAAACCAGCATCTGCTATATCCTCATAATAAAAATGAATGAGATTTTCAAACTCTGTTTTATTATCTATTCAGCTTTGTGTCTGAAGATCAATATTGTTGCACACTTGATTGCATTTCATCGTTACCAGACAGCTTTCCCTCTGGGCTCTTTTTAATTTGCTGAAATTGACTGCAATCTGGGCTTCTTATTCTTGTCTATAAAGCCCACATGTAAATTAAAAATGAGTTCTCCAAAAATAGTTTCTCACTTCTGGCTATGTTCTACTCACTATCAAAACACACACACACAGCAGGGAAAAACAAAACAAAACAAAACAAAAAAACAACTAAGCAAAAAAAGAGAACAATTAAAAGGAGAAAAGCAGATCAAAGTATATTTCATAAACAAAGAACTTTAATAAATGTATGGATATTTTACATTAATATGTGTGTAAATTGGATATATTAAAGCTCGCGTAGAAGAATTACAACCAGAATGCTTCTCAGAAGTGAAGATGGCAAGATTTTGACTTGCTCACTTACTTTGGACATGTCACCAGCAAAGACCAATCACTAGAAAAGGGTATCATGTCTAGTAAAGTAAACCAAAACCAAATCAACTGCCATCGAGTCAATTCCGACTCATAGTGACCCTATAGGACAGACTAGAACTGTAGGCTGTAATCTTTATGGGAGCAGACTGCCACATCTTTCTTTCCTGGAGAGGTTGGTGGATTCGAACCTCCACTCTTTAGGTACACAGCTGAGCGCCTTAACCACTGCACCACCAGGGCTCCTTTGGTAAAGTAGAGAGGCAGCAAAAATGAAAAAAACCTTCAGTGAGATAGATTGACACAGTAGCAGCAACAATGGACTCAAACACACCAAAGATCATGAAGACAGCCCAGGACCTGGCAGTGTTTTGTTGTTTTACGTAAGGTCTCTACGAGTCAGAGCTGACTGGATGGCAGTTGACCACAACCACAAATGAAATATGGCTACATGAGGAATCTCTGTCCTATTTGTCTATGGGCATCAGTTTGTCTTGCTTTTATTTAATTAAATCAAAGGGTGAAAGAAAGAAGATATTTAGTATTTAATATTCTTTCCATTTTGGTCCACACCTCATTTAGATAGATAAAAAGTCTTTCTTCATATTTAAGTTAAATAGTAGGAAGTTTTACTAAGAAACTGTATTTTAGGGGGTTTTGTTTCTAAATTTAAAGGATTTCTTAACACCTTTGTATTATAGACTCTTCCTTCTACTGCTCTTTTTAAGTGAACCAGAGAGGGATCTGCTAATTAGGAGTTTCAGTCTGACCAGTGTCTAACCAATTATGTCCAAAATATACTCAGATGTTTACACTGGAAACATTTAGCTTTTCAACATTTAACGTATCTGAAGGTATTTATTTGACAATACACCTTTCCTCTTGCTCTCCATAATTGATTTCTTAGCACTAATAAGAAACTTTAACATATTTTTTTAAATTAAAATTTAATTTTAGGAGAAATGTGTAACTTTTCTTTATATTTCAATATACATATTAACCTTTGATTACAGATCAGGGACTAGACATTTCAGTTTCAAAAGAGAATCTTTTATGAAGAAGTAAAAAGAAAGGTACAAGAGAAAATTATATATAAACTTAACTAGGGAAATGCACTACCATAAACAATATAAAAAAATTATATTTATTGCTGTTTTCTTACCTTCTATATTCAACCTTAATCTCAAGAATAAACAGAAATTGTCTTAGTCGTCTAGTGCTGCTGTAACAAAAATACCACAAGCGGATGGCTTTAACAAACAGAAGTTTATTCTGTCACAGTCTTGTAGGCTAGAAGTCCAAATTCAGGACGTCACCTCCAGGGGAAGGCTTTCTCTGTCGGCTCTGGAGGAAGGTCCTTGTCATCAATCTTCCCCGGGACTAGGAGCTTCTCTAATGTATTATAATGACATGTGCAAAGACCTGGAGATGGAAAACCAAAAGGGAAGAACACATTCTGCATTTCTCAAGCTGAAAGAACTGAAGAAAAAATTCAAGCCTCGAGTTGAAATATTGAAGGATTCTATGGGGAAAATATTAAACAACTCAGGAGGCATAAAAAGAAGATGGAAGAAATACACAAAGTCACTGTACCTAAAAGAATTGGTCAACGTTCAACCATTTCAGGAGGTACCATATGAGCAGGAACCAATGGTACTGAAGGAAGAAGTCCAAGCTGCACTGAAGGCATTGGTGAAAAACAGTACTCCAGGAATAGACACAATACCAACCGAGATGTTTCAACAAATGGATGCAGTGCTGGAAGTAGTCACTCATCTATGCCAAGAAATTTGGAAGACAGCTGCCTGGCCAACTGACTAGAAGAGAACTGTATTTATGTCTAGTCCCAGGAAAGGTGATCTAACCAAATGCGGAAATAATTGAACAATATCATTAATATAACATGCAAGCAAAATTTTGCTGAAGATCATTCAAAAGTAGCTGCAGTAGTATATCGACAGGGAACTGCCAGAAATTCAAGCCGGATTCAGAAGAGGACGTGGAACCAGAGATATCATTGCTGATGTCAGATGGATCCTGGCTGAAAGCAGAGAATACCAGAAAGATGTTTACCTGTGTTTTACTGACTATGCAAGGGCATTCAACTGTGTGGATCATAACAAATTATGAATAACATTGTGAGGAACGGGAATTCCATAACACTTAATTGTGCTCATGAGGAGCCTGTACATAGATCAAGAGGCAGTCATTTGAACAGATCAAGGGGATAGTTTGTGGTTTAAAGTCAGGAAAGGTGTGTGTCAGGGTTGCATCCTTTCACCATACCTATTCAATCTGTATGCTGAGCAAATAATCCGAGAAGCTGGACTATATGAAGAAGAATGGGGCATCAGGATTGGAGGAAGACTCATTAACCACCTGCATTATGCAGATGACACAACCTTGCTTGTTGAAAGTGAAGAGGACTTGAAGAACTTACTGATGAAGATCAAAGACCACAGCCTTCAGTATGGATTACACCTCAACATAAAGAAAACAAAAATCCTCACAACTGGACCAATAAGCAACATCATGATAAATGGAGAAAGGACTGAAGTTGTCAAAGATTTCATTTTACTTGGATCCACAATCAACACACATGGAAGCAGCAGTCAAGAAGTCAAAGATGCATTGCACTGGGCAAATCCACTGCAAAAGACCTCTTTAAAGTGTTGAAAAGCAAAGACGTCACCTTAAAGACTAAGGTGTGCCTGACCCAAGCCCTGGTGTTTTCAGTCACCTCCTGTGCATGTGAAAACTGGACGGTGAATAAAGAAGACCAAAGAATTGACACTTTTGAACTGTGATCTTGGAGAATAATATTGAATATACCATGGACTGCCAAAAGAACAAACAAATCTGTCCTGGAAGAAGTACAACCAGAATGCTCCTTAGAGGCAAGGCTGGCAAGACTACGTCTCATATACTTTAGCCATGTTGTCAGGAGGGATCACTCCCTGGAGAAGCACATCATGCTTGGTAAAGTAGAAGGTCAGTGAAAAAGAGGAAGGCCTTCAGTGAGATGGATTGGCATAGTGGCTGCAACAATGATTGTGAGGATAATCACAACAATGACTGTGAGGATGGTGCTGGATCGGGCAGTGTTTCGTTCTGTCGTACATATAGGGTCGCTATGAGTCGGAATTGATCCACCATACCTAACAACAACAGGAGCTTCTCAGCACAGGAACCTTGGATCCAGCAGACACGCTCTGCTCCCGGCACTGCTTTCTTGGTGATATGAGGTCCCAGTGTCTTTCGACTCACTTCTCTCTTTTATATCTCAAAAGAGATGGGCTTAAGACACAATCTAATCTTGTAGATCTCATCAACATAACTGCTGCTAATCCATCTCATTAACATCATAGTGATAGGATTTACAACACATAGGATAATCACATCAGATGACAAAATGGTGGACAATCACACAATACTGGGAATCATGGCTTAACCAAATTGATACACATGTTTTTGGGGAACACAATTCAATCCATGACAGAAATTATGCCAGTTTTAGTAATACTTTAAACCAAACCCCCAAAAAACCTTTTGTCAAAAACATGGTGTCAATGTACTTTGTCTTTTTTTTTTTTTTAGAAAAAAGTCTTTTAAAAAATATATTAGGTTACCATTCATGGAATCAGGTAACTTGTAATCACCAGAACTCCTTCTAGAAAAATGCCTTTTGCTGTTGACACTTACTTAGCCAACACTGTGCAATACCTCAAGCACTGTCTGGCTAGTCACTTATTGTCATCCTGAGCTAATACTCCTGATCCTTAAGTTGCCATCTTTGTTGACGATTCTTAACTCCACACACGTAGCTAACATAATCGTAACCAAGGTGCCAAGATTTTATATGCAAGTGTAAAGCAGTTTTAGAACAACAATTAATGCTAACATTCACTGGGCACTTACTGAGACAGGCACTATATAATTTCAGTAACTTCTCTCAACCCCTCCACGTCATGGAGACTCCCGTATCGCATTTGACAACCACAAAGAGGTAAAACAACTTTCTTCGATGTCATAGAATAAGAGACGGAAAAAAATTTGAAATCAGACAGTTTGAATCTAAAATCAATGGGCTTAAGCACTAGGCAGAGCCCTGGTGGTGCAGTGGTTAAGCCCTCAGCTACTAAGCAAAAGATCAGCAGTTCAAATCTACCAGCCACTCCTTGGAAACCCTATGGGGCAGCTCTACTCTGTCCTATAGGGTCGTGGGTTTGGTTTTGGTTTTTAGCACCAGGCTATACCTGGTTTACCTGCTGCTGTCGAGATCAATTCCAACTCATAGCAACCCTATAGGACATAGTAGAACTGCCCCGTAGGGTTTCCAAGGGGCGGCTGGTGGATTTGAACTACTGACTGTTTGGTTAGCAGCTGTAGCTTTTAACCACTACGCCACTAGGGCTCCGCACCTGATTTAAGTGATGACCAAATGAAATACGTTTGTACTATTTTCTTACCCTGGTATCACAGTGTCTTGCTGATAATAGATGTTATGTAAATATTTGATGAATGTATAATGAGAATGAAAAAAAAAGTTAAAATTTTATGTAAGGAACAAGCCACTTAACTTGGCACCCAAATTTGAATTTACCACTTACTTGCCAGGTAGGTGACATTGGAAGTACAAATGAACCTGGTGGAGTCTTGGATTACTCATGTATAAATTGGCAGATCAATACTTCTTTATGAGTTAAACACTCCCACTTCTTTACCTTCCATTTTCAAATGCTTACAGTTATTTATTTTTACATCTCTCTTTTCTAGGAGATGATGAGCTCTTGCAGGCTAGAGATTGTCTTATTTTTCTATATAATTCTGCAGGGTCTGACACGCAGCAGGACTCAGTGAGTGCTAACTGAATTAGAAGTTTAATTAATTTTGTTTATCTAAATTTAGCTATTTTTAATTTGCATCTGTCTTGTCTCAATGACTGTTCTAAGTGTATTTTTCTTTTTACTGACCTATGAAGCAAAGCTATAGAATAAAATGTATAAAAGATCATCTTCACTCTGCCTGACACAACATGGTCTGTGCTATTAAAAGTCTTCTGTTTCAAGTCTGTAGATCGAAAGGGCATAGCGTGTTACCTGAGATGAATCTTCGCTCTAAAAAATGTGAAAGAACAACAAGGAATTTCATGAAAGTGTTTAGTTGTCTTTCATTTCACCTCACTCTTCACTCTGTTATAACCCATAGATGTCTATCTCCATCCCTGTAAGTTCCGCTGCATCAGACACTGTCAGTATCTAATGGCTATTATAAAACAGGCAACAATAGGTAAGAGAACAAACATTGGTTAGCTGAAGTTGGATAATAAAAGCTGACTGTTGTTGCCAAGTGAAAAACCCAATAGGCAAGTCATTCTTTCAAATACAATGTCAGGCGTCACAACCCATTTCAAGTGGGAGTTTTAAGGCAATCTTTCAACCAGAAACAGGCACATCATTAAGTCTGAAGACATGCCACATTTAAAAATGACTACCAGCATAGGTCGCCATTCTCCGTTACCTAGGAAATATGATTTTAGGAGAAAATCATCATTGTAATCCTGTTTGGTTTGGAGGTTCTGGTTAAAAAAAAAAAAAAAGAAAACAAAGCAAGAGAAAAAAAACTTTTATTTAGTCTCATTTTATGATGTTTAAAATACGTAAATTTGGTATGTACCTGCAGCAGTGGGTTTAGACATTTAAAAGCAGTTAATGTCTCTCTGCTTCTTCGTCTGTAAAAAAACAGAAACAAGCAAATTGCCATCCAGTTGATCCTGACTCATGGCAACCCAATGTGTCACAGAGTAGAACTGCTCCATAGGATTTTCTTGGTTGTAATCTTTATGGAAGCAGATTGCCAGGTCTTTCTTGTGTGGCACCTCTGGGTGGGTTTGAACCACCAACCTCTAGGTTAACAGTTGAGTGTAAACCGTTGGTGCCACACAGGGACCTCCACTCCATCAAGGTTCCTTGTTTTCTCTTCTCCAGCAGACTCATAACTTCTGGCTTGTGTTCTTGCCTCCAATATTTCTTCCCTCCAATCCATGATCCTTATTTCTGCCAAAGATATTTTTCTGGAACATATCTGTGTAAGACTCTAGGTGGTTGTATCAATGGCTCTGCTTTCCTCTCCCACCATCTCCCTTCTGCTCACTTCATTCTAGCCACAGAGGCTGCTACTTGAACACACTGAGCAAGCTTCTGCCTCAGAGCCATAACACTCACTATTCATTTCCAGGGAGTTCGTTTCCCTCACATAAACATGGGCTTGCTATCTCAGTTCTTTCAGGGCTCTATGCAAAGTTACCTCGGCCTTCCTTGACTACCCTGTACATCTAGGTTGTGAACTTGGTCCATGCCTGTTTAGTGTGGTCCAAGACTAAGAATGTCTTTTTTTTTTTAAATGGTTTGGAAAAAAAATCAAAAGAAGATTAATAGTTTGTGGCACAGGAAAATTATATGCAATTCAAATTTCAGAGTCCATAAGTAAAATTTTAGAACACAGCTACACTCGTTCGTTAACATAGCATCTGTGGCTACTTTTGCATTACAACAGTGGGGCTGGTAGTTGCAACAGAGATTCTATGGCCTGCCAAGGATAAAATATTTTCTATCTGTCACTTTACAGAAAAATAACATATAACGTCATAGCCGTCACCCTCCCTGACCCTCTAACTTCCTTGTCCTGCTCTACTCTTCTTTGTGGTACCACCCCCACACAGTTTTCTTAAGTGAATGTTCTTATTCGAATCCAGAATCCAGAAAAATGCAAAGATTCTAAGAGTACAGCTCAGTTAATTCTCAAAGTTAACATACTCACAAAACTGCTACTCAGATCAAGAAATAGAATATTACAGCATTCCAAAGACTTCCAGAAACCCATCTGCTCAATTATCCTCCCGCAATGCAATAACAGAATCAACTGGATGGCAATGGGTTTGGTTTTTTTTTTTTTTGCCATAGATTTTTTTATTTTTTATCTATTATTTTCTTATTGTGCTTTAGATGAAAGTTTACAGCTCAAGTTAATTTCTCATACAAAAATTTATACACATACTGTTTTGTGACATTAGCTGCAATCCCCTCAATGTGACAGCACACTCCCCTTTTCTACCCCAGGTTCCCTCTGTCTGTTTGACCAGTTCCTGTCCCTTCCTATCTTCTCATCCTGCTTTTGGACAGCAGCTGCCCATTTGGTCTCCTATATCTGATTGAACTAAGAAGCACATTCCTCATGTGTGTTATCTTTTTTTTTTTTTTTTTATAGTCTAGTCTTTGAAGAGTGGGCTTCGGAAATGGTTTCAGTTCTGGATTAACAGAGCATCCAGCTGCCATAGTTTTGGAGGTTCTTCCAGTCTGTCAGGCCATTAAGTCTGGTCTTTTTACATGGATTTGAGTTCTGTTCTACATTTTTCTCCTGCTCTGTCCTGGACTCTCTGTTGTGTTTCCTGTCAGGGTGGTCATTGGTTGTAGCTGGGCACCATCTAGTTCTTCTGGTCTCAGGCTGGTGGAGTCTCTGGTTCATTTGGTCCTTTAGTCCTTTGAGCCAGTATTTTCCTTATGTCTTTGGCTTTCTTCATTCTCCTTTGCTCCAAGTGGGATGGGACCAACTGATGTATCTGGCTGCTTGGAAGCTTTCAAGACCCCAGACACCACTCACCAAAGTGGGATGTAGAACATTTTCTTTATAAACTATGTTAAGTCAATCAACCTAGCGTTTTTTTTTTTTTTTTTGGTTTAATGTAATAACTGTTCTTATAACACCAGAGATTAATTTTGCCTCTGTATGATCTTTATATAAATGTGATCATATAGTATATAATTTTTGTGTCTGGAATCTTTCACTCAACATTACATTTGTGAGATTTATCAATGTTGTTTTATGTAGCTCATTCAATTTATATTGGAATATATTATTTCATTGTATAGATAAACCCAAATTTTAAAATTAATTTTACTACAGCAAATTAATTAAATTAACTTCACTATAGTAAAACCTGTGAAAGTCTGAACATATGTAAGGCGGAAACCTGTCAAAGAAGGAAAACTCAGATGTTTTCCACTAAAACAAGCAATAGAAAAGTGGTAAGACTACACCCTGCTACAGGCAGAAAACTTTCAAGACCCAGAAAAACAAGGCAGTCCTGTCAAGTTCCAACTCTCACAGGTTTCACTGTATTTTACCCATGTTATTATTTATTCAGAGTCCTGGTGGCATAGTGGTTAAGAGCTTGGCTGCTAACCAAAACGTTAGCAGTTCGAATCTACCAGCCTCTTCCTGAAAACCCTAGGGGGCTGTTCTTCTCTGTCCTATAGGGTCACTATGAGTCAGAATCAATTCAATGGCAATGGATTTGTTTTATTATTATTATTATTATTTATTCACATTTTTATTATATTCAGTTTTGGGCTATGACACTATGAACATTCTTGTACATTTTTTGGTGCACATATGTATATGCTTCTGTTGGATATATGTATAAAAAAACCCGTTGCCATAGAGTTGCTGCCGACTCATAGCAACATATGCATAGGAGTAGAATTACTAAGTCATAGGGTATATACGTGGTATCAGGATTGGAGGAAGACTCATTAACAACCTGTGATATGCAGATAACACAACCTTGCTTGCTGAAAGTGAAGAGGACTTGAAGTACTTACTGATCAAGATCAAAGAATATAGCCTTCAGTATGGATTACACGACTTTATTGAAGTTGTCAAGGATTTCATTTTACCTGAATCCACAATCAATATCCATAAGCAAATCTGCTGCAAAAGACATCTTTAAAGTATTGAAAAGCAAAGATGTCAGTTTGAGGACTAAGGTGTGCCTGACCCAAGCCATGGTATTTTCAGTCACCTCATATGCATGCCAAAAGCTGGACCACAAATAAGGTTAAGAACAAAGAAGATTTGATGCCTTTCAATTATGGTATTGGTGAAGAATATGGACTAAAGCACGGACTGCCAGAAGAACAAACAAGTCTGTCTTGGAGGAAGTACAGCCAGAGTGCTCCTTGGAAGAGAAGATGGTGAGACTTCATCTCAAGTACTTTGGACATCTTATCAGGAGGGACCAGCCCGTGGAGAAGGACATCATGGTTGGTAAAGTAGAGGGTCAGCGAAAAAGAAGACCCTCGAAGAGATGGTTTGACACAGTGGCTGCAACAATGGGCTCAAACATAGCTACGATTGTGATGATGTTTTGTTCTGTTGTACACAGGGTTGCTTTGAGTTGAAACCAACTGGATGGCACCTAACAACAATGACAGGGTATATAAATCAGCTTTGGTAGATACTGCCAACCAATATTCCAAACTGTTTGCACCATTGTCATTCTCACCAAGAAAGTATGAGTGTTCCAGTTGCTCCACATGCTCTCCGACACTTGATGTTTTCAAACTTTAGCCATTCTGCCTTTTTCTTCACACTAGAATGTAAAGAATTTATTTAGTTCACTGCCATATCTGCAAGTCTTGAAAGTGCAAGTATTCAATTAGTGTTGAATGACTGAATGCTTGAGTGTAAGGAAACTGTACAAAATTCATTCCAGAGTCCAAGGGTCCTTCACCTGCTGGCTTCAATCGTACTCTGTATTGACAGATTTATCTATCTTTGCAATGGAATTAAAATCATTATTCCATGAATTATATTTTTAATGTATATTTTTTGTTCCTCCTGCTAGAACCGGGGTTTCTCAGCCTTGGCATGATTGACATTTTGGGTCAGATAGTTCTTGTTCAGGGAGGGCTGTCCTGTGGATTGGAGCCCTGGTGGTGCAGTGGTTAAGTGTTAGTCTGCCAACCAAAACGCTGGCAGTTCAAATCTACCAGCCGATCCTTGGAAACCCTATGGGACAGTTCTGCTCTGCCCTATAGGGTCGCTGTGAGTTGGAATTGGTTGTGTCCATTATAGAGATGTTTAGCAACATCCCTAGCCTCTACTCATTAGATGTCAATAGCACCTCACCCTCCTCAGTTAGGACAACCAGAAATATCTCCAGACATTGCCAAAGGCCCTTGAGAGGCAAATTTGCTCTCGGTTGAGAACCTATGTGCTAGATCTGTAAGAGAAGATGTTCTATCACTGACCCCAAATATTTAGCACAGTGTCAGACCCATAGTAGGTGCTTCAGCAATTAAAGCTTTATTTAGTTTTCTGCTGGCTATACATCATAACCACCTGGAAAACTTAAAAAAGGTGCGAGTTCCTGATTCCAACTTACAATCTACTGAATCCAAACCTCTAGGATGGGGTAAAGAAATCTGTAATTTTAAAAGGCTTTCCAGAGCATTCTGATGAGCAGCTCAGTCTGAGAAGGACTGTTTTACATGGGTCATATTTATTAATTGACTAATAATTCAAACAGAATGTCAGATCACGCTGCACATTTTCATGTAGATAGCTTTTCCCCTTTAATAAATGCAGATACATGTTTCATTTTATCAGTTTATTATCTGAAAAACATGTTAAATTCATGAATACTGTGTTGATCTAGTCAATCTATAGTACTTACACTTAAGAGTTCTTATTCTTAATAAGGTCTTTACTTTGTTTTGAAATATGTCTGTCTATGTAACTATTTTTCATTCTTCCAGCTTTCTCTGATAGAAGCAATAAGAGAAGAATTTTGTTAATTATACCATCTTTACACTGTTATTGTCACCTTTTGGGGTAAAAATCATAATAGTAATCAGAGCAGAAGGTAATGAAAAGGAAATAGTGACTCCTTGAGAAATAAAAGAAGAAAGCAATTTATATGTGCCTCACCTCCTTGACTTTAGATTGTAAAATTTAACAATATAAAGCACAAAAGAGATTGTATTTTGCAACTACATTTTTTCAAGTAATATAAACATTGGACTGGTGAAATTACATTTTTATGCAATGGGAAGGCAGTTTTTATACTTAACTTTTAGTTTTTATTGATTCTGGGGTAGTTTATTGTGAAGCTTCTATATATTTCCTTAGATTCACCAAGTAAAAGAAAATATGTTTTGACTTACTGTCACAAACTACTATATTGATAGTATAATGCAAAATTTATTTTATAAAAATTCTGAAGCATCTGAAACCAGTTACCTGAAAAATGAAGGAAGATAGCTGCTCATTTTCCATTTTTCTCTTTTCTAAAATTTCCCTTTGTTTTGTTCCCTTCCATAGGGCCCATTGTCCTACACCCACAAAACAACCCAAGATTATAATTAAATTAGAGGTCTCCTTCATTGGACACATTTAATATATTGTTGTTGTTAGGTGCCATTAAGTCAGTTTTGACTCATAGCTACACTATGTACAACAGAATAAAACACTGCCCAGTCCTGCATTATCCTCACAATCAATATTATGTTTAAGCCCATTGTTGCAGCCACTGTGTCAGTCCATCTCATTGAGGTCTTACTCTCTTTTGATGACCTTCTTTACCAATCATGATGCTCTTTTCCAGGGACTGGTCCCTCCTAATAACATGTCCAAAGTCTGTGAGACAAAGTCTCACCATCCTTGCTTCCAAGGAGCACTCTGGCTATACTTCTTCCAAGACAGGTTTGTTCATTCTTCTGGCATTCCATGGTATATTCAATATTCCTCACCAACACCATAATTCAAAGACATCAGCTCTTCTTTAGTCTTCCTTATTCATTGTCCAGTTTTCACATGCCTATGAGACAGTTGAAAATACCATGGCTTGGGTCAGGTGTTCCTTAATCCTCAAAGTGACATCTTTACTTTTCAACACTTTAAAGAGGTCTTTTGGAGAAGATTTGTCCAATGCAAGACATTGTCTTGCTTTCTTGACTGCTGCTTCCATGGAAATTTAACATAATACCAGCTAGAAATGAATTTTAAACCTCTTATTGAAACATCACAATTTCTTTATTATTTGTAATGTACACTGTTAGCTCCCTATCCAATATACTTTCTCTCGTATTTCTTACAACTAGAACTTGATATGTTTTCACAGTAGTGCGTCCAGCTTAAAATAAAAGAACCAAAAATTCTACATATCCCAGCCTCCCTTGCAGCTATATATGGTCATGTGACACAGTTTTGACTGAGAAAGTATAAGCAAAAGTCATTAAGTAGGGCTTCTAAGAGCTCTTAAAAGAGATACACTCCACTGGCAACTATATTTTCCCTTTGCCTTTCCTTTTCTTTCTGCCTGGAGTTTGGAGGTAAAGCAATCATCTTTTAACAAATCAGGAGAGCAAAAGACACTTGACAATTCTAGCTCAACAGGAAGAGAGAAGACTTGGGTTCCTGAAACCATCATGATGCACTTGAACCAGCTTACCTTGTTATATGAGCAAAAAACAAAACAAAACAAACCAAAAAAAACCATTGACCTAAAGTTGATTCCAACTCATAGGAACCCTATAGGACAGGTTAGAACTGACCCATAGGGTTTCCAATGCTGTGTAATCTTTATGGAAACAGACTGCTGCATCTTTCTCTGTGGGTTCGAACCTCCAACCTTTCGGTTAGCAGCCAAGCACTTTAACTGCTGCATCAGCAGGGCTCCTTTATAAGAAAAATAAAACTCTATTATTTAAGACACTATAAATTATATTTTCTCTTATGTTCTGCTGACCCAGTTGATAAACTATCCATGCACCATATCCTTATGGCTGGTCTGGTTCTTGGTGCTCCTCATCTTTTTGGAATCCTTTTGCCTTATCCCTGAACTTCAAGCATTTTTCATATTCAGTCTATCCCTGTTGTTGTTAGGTGCCATCGAGTTGGTTCTGACTCATAGCAACTCTACGTACAACAGAATGAAACACTGCCTGGTCCTGCGCCATCCTCACAATCGTTGTTTTGCTTGAGCCTGTTGTTGTGGCCGCTGTGTCAGTCCATCTCATTGAGGTTCTTCCTCTTTTTTGCTGACCTTCTACTTTACCAAGCATGGTATCCTCCCTTAGTAGTATCATTGCCATTCTACTCTTAGTAATATCACTGCCGTGGTTACCAATTCCACTGACGTCCTTGCCTGTGTAATCTCTGCACATTTCCATTTTCTTCTACATCCTCAATTTCAGAAAGTTTCCATTGTTTGCTCACAGTTCAGCCTACAAAAGCATGGTGATCCTTAGCTGTCCATTTATACTTACAAGTGGGGCCCTAAAAAATTGAGTGGAAATTCTAGGCACAAGCGTTACGTCAACTTGGGCTTTACTATAGTTTAACCGGGCTAGGTCATTTCTCTGGAGATCCCCTGATGTCAAGGATTTTATGTCTTTTTTGTTGGGTCATTCTTATTTCTTAGAAATAACTCTCTAATTTCCTGCATGAAAGGGTAAGCCTGGCTACTAGCATTTTAGTAGTCATGGGGAAAGGGCCAAGTAGTCTTAGTCTTCTTTTGGTTAATTTTTGTTTCTCTTCTTTCATATACATTACCCACATCCTCTTCTTGCTGTTCCCCATTGCAGAGACCCACTGCAGGGAACAAAACTCCCATTTCCTCAGAGGGTGAAGAAAACACAGTTGCCTGGATGGATGGATGGTGTGGGGCCGGGGAAGCTGTCTGTTCCCTAAGCAGACTGTCATCCTATTGCCACCAATTCCTGAGACTTTACAGGTTTTCTGCCGTAAATCATGTTGCTTCTTTGCCTTGCCCCTTGTCAGCTTTGATTTTAGTTCACAGGTCTGCTTGGTCTATTATCACTCATTCATTTGCTTTCCCCCTTCCAATATCTTATTGTTATTGTCTACTCCCTTGATAGCTTTACCCTTATGAATCTATGCCTTAAAAAAAGCAAAACGGAACAAAACTAATTTATGTGGAGATTTGAGAGAAAGCAGAGGTCAGTATGTATTTCCAACTCTCATTTTAACCAGGAAATTATTCTTTCTTTCCAAATTTATTATTCTTAATACAACAGAAATATTCACTGTAGTAAATACTGAAACACATGTCAAAAACTCATTGTTAACATTAGTGTATTGAGTCTGTGTTCTCTACATGTATATAATAATATCAACACCAGTTTAAATATAATTATTTAAATATAATTATTTAAATATAATTATTTAAAATATAATTATTTAAATATACACTGTATACTTTACATATAACATAAATATAAAATATATGAAATAACCATAGTATATATAACCATGTGTAGTAAACACATATTTAAATAAATTAGCATCTATTTTGTAGCCAGCTTTTTAAAATTTTCTTATTATGGCATGAGTATTGACTCATAAAATAAAATATTACTCAACACATGGTTTTAACAGCTACGTAATATTCAGTCTTGTAAATGAATACGATTTATTTAACTCCTTTCTTTATTGTTGGACTTTGAGATTGTTTTCTGAATTTAGTCTGTTGTCAGATGGGCACCCAGCTCCCACCTCCGCTTTTCTCCACAAGTGGTATGTATAACTTAGATCACACTCCCACGATGAAGAGGACAACCTTGACCTCTGCTTATTGACAGAGGAGTGTTGCTAAACCAGCTCTGGAAGAGCACTCGAAAATGCGCAGGAAAATCCTTCCTGAGGAGCAGAGCAGGCTGCTGGAACCTGTCTAACTATGTGGGCTGTTGCTGTTGTTGGTATTGCTGCATTGTGTGTGTGTAGTATGGTTTGGAAGAGAGCAGGAAAAATTCCTTTTCTGCTAAACACACATGGGCCACCCAGCATGTGTGGGGTTTACACTCCCCAAGGGGCAGGGTGGCCAAGCTAACTGTTATATAATAGCGGTTAATTTGATATCCCATAGCATACAAGTGGAGATTTGCTTTCCCAGAACAGCTCTTGGGTGTGAGACTGAATAGCCTGTCGAAGTAAACATTTCTATGCATGCTGCCTTGTTCACTTTTGTTTCTTTGGTCTCGACTGGATTCTAAATGGGCAATGGTAAGAAGACATCTGATTTTCTGAGTATCATGATTTCGTCTCTCAGAACACATGTCTGGTATAAAATGATTAATATCCAATAAGACCCCTTATTCCATTTGCATTACTTTTGAACTGGTTCATTCTGGTTTGATCCCCTGCTGAGAATTTGCATTTCCTCCCAGATATACTGAATCAGAATCTACATTTTAACAAGATCCCCAGGTGATTCTTATTTATATTATGTATGTATGTATGTATGTATGCACGTAAGTATGTATGTATATTGTGTACATAAGAATCACCTGGGAATTTTGTTAAAATGTAGATTCTGATTCAGTATATCTGGAGTGGAAATAAGGAGCCCTAGGGTGAAGTCTGTGGCATAGCGGTTAAGTTCTACAGCTGTTAACCAAAAGATTGGCAGTTCGAATCCAGCAGGTGCTCCTTGGAAACTCTATGGGGCAGCTCTACTCTGTCCTATAGAGTCACTATGAGTCGGAATTGACTCAACAGCAGTGGGTTTGGTCTTTTTTGGTTTAGGGTGAGGTGGTTAAAGCACTCGGCTGCTAACTGAAAGGTTGGTGATTCGAACCCATCAGCCACTCCACAGGAGAAAGATGTGGCAATCTGCTTCTGTAAAGATTACAGCCTTGAAAACTCTATGGGGCAGTTCTACTCTGTCCGATATGGTTGCCATGAGCCGGAATCAACTCGAGTGCAGCAGATTTGTTTTTTGTTTTGGGAGTAGAAATGCAAATTCTCAGCAGGGGGACAAACCTGAACAAACCAGTTTGAAGCCATGCTGCAAACACCAAAGAAACCATATTGGATAAAAGTGAGCACCGTAGACTTGAGTCTGAAGACCTGGCTTGCCATTTGGGTGTTGTTTGAACTATGGGCCAAAGGTCAAGTCATTTAACTAGATCAAGTTGTTTGCTTGCCTCACTTTGCTCATGTAAAAAAAAAAAAAAAAAAATTGTCCTCTCTACAATCAAAGGATTGATAACAAGATCAGATGGTATAATTTCAGGTTATCTATTAATTAAGTACTTAAGGAAGGTGGCAGAAGTCCAGAGTCCTGGTAGGACTTGTCTGCTTGCTTCTCTTACTGAGTCAATTCCTTGGTAACAGCGTCCCCTTCTTTGTTCATCCCAACAGTCACTTCAGGCACAGACAAGACTGTCTTGAGTATATGTTTGTCTTTTCCTCTAGCGTCTGCTCTGTGAAGTCCTTGCGGGCAGGGATGTTGTGTCTTAAATCCCCAGGGTCTCGGTGAGTCCCTAATCCAGCACAGGCCTCAGTTAACAATTGCGAACTGAATTTTAAGTGCAGAGTGCCTTAAAAGGGGCTTTATGTATACTGTGAGGTACTCCCTAGTAATGCCTTCTTACAATGTCCTTCTACACACTTTATTTATTCATTCCTTTTTACTTCATCTCTACAGCAATCTTGTGAAGGCAGATATTAATATCCTCCTTTTACAGAGAGGACTTAGCATGAGCTAGGCTTTGGGGTAAGCAGTGAAAAAACTGTTGAGTACCTTCCGCAGTTTGTGTAAACTTGTGCGAAGTTTACTGAGCCTAGGATAGTGCCTGTCTCAGACTGTCACTAGGGCTGATTAATTCAGCACCGTGGAACGTTTAATCACCATCTGATAGCTACTCATCTTTAAACATCAGAGTGAACTAATCAGATATGAATTAAATAGCTGAGTGCTGTTCTTTTAGAAAAATGAAAGACATATTCTCTCATTGTAATAAAAATGTTTTGAATGTTTGGCTCTTGCTTATAACTTGTGCTCCGTACACTGGTGGTTTCAACTTTATTTTGCATTTCCTTTTATCCATTATCTCTTTACCTCTAAACGATCTTTTATCTTTCCTGGAAATAGCTGACAATACTGTTTTTTTCAGTTCAGGACATTTTCACAATTACATTTTTAGCCTTGAGGGAAAAGTTGTGTACCTCATCAAATCCTCTGCAGCTGAATAACTTTAACAGCCCTGAATACCACTTGCTGCCATTATAGCTTAGTTGTGAATTAGGAAAAGTACAACTGCCTTATAACTTCTGACAACGTTAAATTCTATTTAAATTGACGCATTTTATATAGTCTTTTGATGTTACCAGTAGGTCCATGATATGGGCCCTCCCCGTCCTCGTCTCTAACAAGAAGCCTTGACCCATCTGACTCATATCGTTTAATCACTTTTCCATCTTTGGTCCAAAACTCTTCCTCAAAGTGACAACACACTGCTGCTCTTATTTTTTAACAACCATCTTTTGTTTGTGATTCAAGACTTTTCAGTAATGTACTTCCGCTGGGCTGTTTTCTCACACTTCACAGTGCCAGCTGGATTTTGTGGAGAGGTATAATCGGGACTAGCTCAGGTAGACCTGCCAAGTAGCTGCAATGATTCTGGATTCTGGCAAATAAGCTACCACGACTGATACACAGGGAAAAGCTTCTGTTAATTTTGGTGTTCATCAGACTTCCTTCTCCTTTGAAATCATCGTAATTCACGTTGGGCTGATCGTTCCATCTGTCTTGGTCATTTTTCCTTCAGATAGGCAAAAGTGGAATGTTATTGAACGTATTAACAAAAGGAATTCTGGCTCGTATATTTACTTATCTGTAAACATGAAGCAGAGAAGGCCCTTCACAATCTGATACCTGCTTAACTATCTGTCTTTCGTTCCAGTTACTTCTCCCTGTAGCTCCTGGAATACAGTAATATTCTAGCAACGACCTTCCCGGTAACAGTACACCTCTGTCCGTCCTCATGCTCTTCCCTTTCCTGGAATTACTCGCCCAGCTTCGTTTTTTAACGCCTAGCTCAAAATCATGTTCTCTCTATAGACCGTATTGCTGTGTGCTCTCACACCTATTCCTTATCCCCTGCCGCTTCCAAGTAAAAAAAACAAAATAACAAACCCATTGACATCAAGTCGATTCCGACTCATAGCGACTCTTTAGGACAGAGTAGAACTGCCCAATAGGGTTTCCAAGGAGCCGCTGCTGTTTTGAACTGTCAACCTTTTGGTTAGCAGCCAAATGCTTAACCACTGTGCCAGCAGGCCTCCCTGCTTCCAAGTAAAGTAGGTTTAAATATTCCCTTATTAACAGTAAATATTATTTTAATGTATTATGATTGTTTGTTTTCACGATTTCTAATATAACCAGACAGAGCTTAAATGTCCCTCTAAGCATTGCTTTACCTGCGCCCCACAAATTTTGATGTGTTAAGGTTTCTTTCAAAATGTTTTCAAATTTCCCTTGTAATTTCTTCTTTGACTCTGGGTTGATTGCAAATATATTGCTTAATTTCCAGTTATTTGGGGATTTTCTAGATACTGTTTCATTATTGATTTCTAATTTATTTGTGCTTAGATAACCTACTCTGTAATGATTTCAATTCTTTTAAACTTCTCAAGACTTATTTTATGGATCAGCATATGAACTATCTTAGTGAATATTCCATGTGCACTTCAAAAGAACGTGTAATATGCTGTTGCTGGGTGGTATAGTCCATAAATGTCAATTAGGTTGAATTGATTGACAGTGTTGCTCACATCTTCTGTATTCTTCCTGCTTTTATGAACACTTCTATCAGTTATGGAACCCTGGTGGCACAGTCGTTAAGAGCTTGGCTGCTAATCAAAAGGTCAGCAGTTCAAATCCACCAGCCACTCCTTTGAAATCCTATGGGGCAGTTCTACTCTGTCGTGTAGGGTTGCTATGTGTCAGGATCGACTCGACTGCAGTGAGTTTGGTTTTCTGGTTTTCTATCAGTTATTGAGAGAGAAGTGTGACAATTGTTGTTCAATGCTGTCAAGTCAGTTCCAATTCCTAGCGACCCCATGCGTGCAGAGTAGAACTGCTCTGTAGGGTTTTCAAGGGTGTGATCTTTCAGAAGCAGATCACCATGCCTATCTTCCAAGGCACCTCTGGGTGGGTTTGAACTGCCAACCTTTTGGCTAGTAGTCGAGTGCTTCATTGTTTGTGCCCCTCAGGGGGACTTAGTGTTAAAATATCCAACCATAAACATGGATTTTGTCTATTTCTCCTGTCGATGCTGCCAGTTTTCGCTTCATGTGCTTTGAAGTTCTGTTATTAGATGCACACACATTTAGAATTATAACATCTTGATGGATTAACTTCTTTATTACTGTGAAATGTTCCTCTTCCTCGCTGGTAATGTTCTCTGTCTTCAGATATACTTTGTCTGGTGTTAGTATGTCCACTGGAGCTTTCTTTTGATTGGTGTTTGTAAAGTATATCTTTTCTCATCCATTTATTTTTAAGTTATCTGTATCTTTATATTTAAAATGAATTTACTGTAGACAGTGTATAGTTGGGACTTGTTTTTTTATCCAGTCTGATAGTCTTTGACTTTTAGTTGAAATACCAAACCGTTTATATTTATTATAATTATCGATATGGTTGGGTGTAAGTCTGCCGTCTTGCCATTTGTTTTCTACATTTGCCATATCTCTTTATTCACTCCCTCCCTATTTTCTCCCTTAGCTTTGATTAATTGAGTATTTTTTTAGTATTCTATTTTATCTCCACTTTTAGCTTATTATCTATACCTCTTTATTTTTAAAGTAGTTACTCTAGGGTTTGTAACATGTATCTTTATCACAGCCTACCTTCAAATAATATTATACCATTATGCCATTTCAAGTATAACATAAGAAATCTACAACAGCTATTTTGTCTTTTGGATGCAACTGCTGTCTCAGATTAAATGATCTATTTAAATATCCATGTATTTTGGTAGTGGAAAACCAAACCCAAACCTACTGCTGTCAAGTCGATGCTGACACATAGTGACCCTAAAGGACAGAGTAGAACTGCCCCATAAGTTTTCCAAGGCTGTAAATCTTTATGGAAGCAGATCTTTTGGTTAGCAGATGAGCACTTTAACCACCGTGCCTCTGGGGCTCCTTGGTAGTGGAAAGTGACTCTATATATACAAGGGAAGAGAAACTAATAAATGATAAAATAATATATTAAAATCTAGTCCTTACGTTTGAAATTCAAATGTAGACTACTATAGATTTTTCATATACCATAGAATGTAATATATTGAGAGTAGGCTATATTAGAGAATATAGAGGACCTATTTGTGCACCATAATATCTTAATTGTGTGATCAGTATTTTCATGATTTTTCCACTCAAATTTAACACAGTTTATACTTCAAACAAGCTCTTTTAACTTGGTTTTTCTATTTCACAGAATAGTATTTTATAACTCTAAAGCATCATTTGCATTCCAAACATAATTTTATTAAAATAATGTTATAATTATTTCATCTTAAAAATGTAAAAAAACCCAGGAGTGAGCATGTAGAGTCAATGTAAATTTTCGTAAGTAATTTTACTTTCAGAGTATATGGAAAAAATGTTGAAATCAGCTCTAAACTTGTATCTCAGTCTTAAGAAGCCTGATTAAATCTCACAGAATGAGAATGGCATTCTTTCCATAAACCAAAGAAAATGTCCCCACAAATTCCAATCTGCATTCTATCATGTGGACATTCTTTGTGGTATTAAATGAAAACACTGTAAATTGCACTCCTCTACCAAGTCTTAGGTTTAATATGGCATTGTTTTTGATCTACAACCTAGATATTCCTTCTCCAAGAGCATAATGTTTTATCTATATATTTTCTGAGAAATGTAACTTTATTTTGTTATAAAAAGGCGAGATACACCTGTAGAAACATAATGAATCTGGGGAAATAAAAGGATAGAAATATGTTAGTTTAGATTTCTTCTGAGGAAGAACTCAAGGTATGATATGTGCTGCACAGTGTGAAATAACGCTCTAAATGTAAAAGCATTTTAATTTATTTCCAAGTGAAAAAAAATGATTTCATTAAAGATTTAGGGTGGTTGAGTGTCTTAAACAGTATTGTCAAAGGAGTTATATGACATCTCAAATGATAAAACACATTTTTTCCTTGATTCTTATACTGATAAAGATAATGAACTTGCCAGATGTCACACTATAATCTGAGGCTACAATTAAAATTTTATTTTTACGCACGTTTTTTGCCTTTCCTCCTTACACATAGGTTGGATGATATCCTTAGAGCAGTTTGGGTTAATCTCCGTAAGATGAGACAACACCGTAGTTTCCAGAGATGGTCAATTCTTTACCTTTTAAGAGGGATCAATTTTATCAGTGCCTTTTGAAGAGTTTAACTCTGCCGTCGAGTTGATTCTGCCTCATAGCGACTGTATAGGACAGAGTAGAACTGCCCCCTAGGGCTTCCAAGGAGCAGCTGGTGGATTCGAACTGCTGACCCTTTGGTTAGCAGCGAGCTCTTAACCACTGTGCTA
The DNA here is from genome assembly GCF_000243295.1 of Trichechus manatus latirostris. NCBI lineage: Eukaryota > Metazoa > Chordata > Mammalia > Sirenia > Trichechidae > Trichechus > Trichechus manatus. Next base: position 2,857,603 of record NW_004444035.1, on the reverse strand, counting down.
CCACGTACCCAGTACCGTTACATATTTGTAGACTCCAACCTTGGCGGGGCTTTCAGCTCTATTCTGTAATTCTAACATGTCTGTTCAGCAACTTTTCAGCTTCCTTTCAGTGAATTTATCCAGATTCTCTTGACTTCCTGCAACCTGAATAATCACTCCTCTTTTCTCCCTCTCCTCTTTTTCTCTTCTCCCAACATGACTGCTTCCTACTTTACAGAGAAAATGAAGCCTATACAAATGTATCTATAGCTGCATCCATATTATCTCCCTTTTTCTGACCCCATATAAAGGGTATCCTGAGCCCTTTTTAAGCACAATTCTTTCTACCTGTAGACTGCACCTCTTTTCACCCTCTGAAAACATCCTGCTCATATCACTGTTATTTCCCTCTCTATGTTGTATTATAAACATCTGTTTATGAATATATTTTTTTCCTGTTGGACTTTGAGCTGTTGGAGGGCAAGGGATGTGTTTTATTCACTTTGCATCCCTCAGCTCTTTTGCAGTTCTTGGAACATATATTTTCATTTATCCATTCCCTGACAATATTTACTGATGTTCTCCTGTGTGCCGACACTGTTGCAGTCCCTGAAGATACTTCAGTGAACAGGAAAGGGAAGCCTGCCATCACGGACCTTACGTTTGAGTTGGGAGGAGAGACACATTTTAAATTAATTTACACACAGACACGCATATATTTATATACATACATATGTATCAGTGTTAATTGCTGTACAAAGAATTAAAATAAGGTAATATGATAGTCAGAGACAGATGGCTACTAAAATTGGGTAGTCAGCAGAGGCTTTTCTGAGGAAGTATTATTTTAAGCTGAGAAATGAATAGCAAGAAAGAGCTGACATGGGACAATGTAAGGAAAGAATATTCTAGGAGGAGGAGGATAGAATGCAAAAGTCCTAAGGTGAGAGTGAGTTTGGCTTGTTTAGACATAAAGTGTAAAGACATAGAAGATAAAGATATAGAAGATGAAGCTGGAGAAATAGACAGCAACCAGACAATGTAAGATTTAGTGAGCCAGGCAAGGAGTTGCAGTTTTGTTTTCATAGTGGTGGAATTTCATGGGAGGATTTTACAGCACAGCTTGATGTGATCTGTTTACATTTTAGAAGGGTCATTCTGGTAGCTGTGTACGAACGTTCTAAGGAGCAACAAAGGACTCAAGATGAGGCAGGCAGCTTCAGAGCCCAGCCATTCTAAGAAATATCTGCTCTAGCTTATCCTCCTACACCGAGCAGAATAGGCTGCACATTCTTCTTAAATTATCCTTGACAAGATAACCATAGAATGGGCCATAGATGGCCTCATCCCGCCTCTAGGTGGAGACTTAACATGCTAATGAAAGAAAATCCACCTCTTTCTCTATCCCAGAATATTGAACCCTTGTCTAGAGAAACTGCATAGTCATCCCCAAGCCTTGAGTGCCTGCATAAAGGTCAATATTCATAATGAATTTGCATTTCCTTGTCTGTTCTCTGTAAAAGCCCACCTCCCCAAGCTGCCTGCAAGCAGTCTTGGAGGCAACAACCTCAATTGCCCCTTTCCTTGCTCAACTGAAGAAAGGCACCTTTCTTCTCCCACCTTGGTCTCTTGTGTATTGGCTGTAATGAGTCACGTGGAGCAGAACCTGGGGTTTCCACCTGGCAACAAGGAGACTGAGTAGGAGGTTGTTACAGTCATTTGGATGAGATATGGTAGCAGATTGAACAAGGGTAGTAGTAGTAGAAAAGGGAGAGGTGGTCAGATTTAGAGTATGATTTGGAGGAAGAGGATTGAATGTGCAGTGAGGGAGACAGCGATTAAGGAAAATGTCTAGGTATTTGTCTTGAGCATTGGGTTTGACGGTGGCATCATTTACTGAGAGGGTCCCACAGCCATGCTGCCCCGCTGTGGAGAAAAGTCAGCTCTATGCTACTTATGCTTGAGCCACCACACCAGCAACCACACGTTTCATCCCCACAAAAGAAGAAGCCATTCTTAGCTTTTTATTCCCTGTGAGCTCACCCCTTCCGTAGAATCCGCACTATAATGCCTTCAGAGAGAAGCCCTCACACCATCTGGCTCTTCATTTCTCAGAGAGACTAATTGTTAGGAAGCCCTGTCTCCCTCTTTGGTTGTTAAAACACTGGCAGCTGCAGAAGGGAATGGTCAACCAGTCAACTCATAGCATCTATCTTTAACTGGCTACTGCCTCTCTTCAGGAAACAATCAGCACTAAGCTCACTGTGGTCACCTCATCCACCGGGAAACCAGGTCCCCTGTCATCCGGCATCACTCAGGCCCTCCAGTGTGTGCTGTATGTATATCCACTAGTTTGACCTGATTTCCTACGCCTGCCTGTGCCCTCTTAAATACAAGCTCTACCATTTAGCACTTTGTCTGGACTTGCCCTTCATTTTTTGGCCCTAACTGAAACCCAGTTATCCTCTGAAAACATCACTTCCATTGAGACCCACTAAGTGAGGGCTATTTTCCAGGTCCCTCAGGGCCATGGGTAGGACAGGTATCCTTCATCCCTGTTTCCAGCTTCCAGCAACCACACTCACGTACTTTGTCTTTCTGTCTGTCACCGTTAGACAAATACTCCACAGTCCAATAGAAAGCCAACCCATCCACCTGCACACAAGGTTACATCTTCTGTCCCTTGTGAGGGGACAACAATCCCCCCTTTTCTAATCAAATTTTTTTCTCATTCTATTGAGATAGTCTTACCAGCATGCCAACAGGCTCTATTTCTCTTAATTAAGGGAGAAAAAGGATATTATCTTGATCCTATTTTCCCCACCAGCCACCCCATTTCCTTGCTGTCCTTTCTAGAAAAGGTGTTCACAGGAGTTGCTGTATTTACTTTTCCCAATTCCTTTTCCACCTTTCTCCACCTCTCTTTCTTCCAGTATTTATTTTATTTTATTTATTTTGATATACTTTCCACCACACATGAAAGTTGAAGAATAGTACAGGAAACTCCTATATATAACACCCAGAATGACCATATATTTACCTTATGCTCCGTTTGCTTTATTATCTTTATATCTATGTATCACCTGTCTGTCCATCCATCCATCCATCATTTATTTATGTTTATGTACACACACCCATACACGCTTGTGCTTTGTTTTACCTGAGCCATTTGAGAGTGGTTGGAGACATGCTCCTTACTCCTAAACACTTTAGTGCATATTTCCTAAGAAAAATTGCATGCTCTTTCATAGCCATGGAGCCCTGGTGGCACATTGGTTAAGAGCTCAGCTGCTAACCAAAAGGTCGGCAGTTTGAATCCACTAGCTGCTCCTTGGAAACCCTATGGGGGAGTTCCACTCTGCCCTATAGAGTCTCTGTGAGTTGGAATCAACTCGACGGCAACGGGTTTTCATAACCACAGTAAAGTTATCCAAATTAGGAAATTTAACATTGACACAACACTTTTATCCAATATATAGTCTATATTCAGATTTTGTCAATTGTCTCAATCTAATCCAGGATGACACATTTCACGTAATTATTAATGATCTCTTTAGTCGCCTTTAAACTGAAACAGCTCCTTAAGCTTTCTTGGTCTTTTTGCCTTTGACATCTTTCCTAAATGTACTTCTTTCTATAGTGCCATGTTGGCTTCTACCCTAAATGTACTTCTTTTCGGCATTTCCGCACCAATCCACTGAAAAACCTTCAGGAACCTCCACAGTGTTAATTATAATTCTCCATTTTGTCTGACAGCAGCATCTGACACAGCTAATCACTCCATCTTCCTTGATAAAGGTTAATACAGTGTAGCAGGACCTCATAAACTTTAGGTGTTCCTCCTGCCTCCCTGACCTCTCCTTTTCAGTTTTTTCGCTGGTCCCCTCTGCTCTTTCGCCTCCTAAAGTTGGAGAGCCTCAGGGCTCAATTCTAGGTCCTCTTCCTTATCTACACTCACTCCCTCCTTGAGCTCACACCACCTAAATGACTTTAAGTACCATCTACATGCTAAACCAAAAAAAAAAAAAAAAGAAAAACCCTGTTCCCATTGAGTCGATTCTGACACATAGCGACCCTATAGGACAAAGTGGAACTGCCCCATAGGGTTTCCAAGGAGTGGCTGGTGGATTTGAACTGCAGCCATTTTGGTTAGCAGCCAAGCTCCTAACCACTGTGCCATGGCTGCCAAATGCATTGTTTACAGAATTCTCTCACAAACTTCAGGCTTGAATGTTTAACTGCCTACTTAACATCTCCATCAGTACCGAAACATTTCTTCAAAGGAGCGAATGCTATCCAAATAGGCAATTCCGATATTCACTTCTCAGTCTTCCTCTTACTGAAGCGTTCCGCTGCACTTATTTCTGTTGACCAGTGCCTCTGTTTTAAGACTTGAGTTCTTAGGTGTTTGCGGAATCACCTTCTGCTTTTCGTCCTATTTCTCTAACTTGCTTTGCTACGTATCTTTCAAGTCTCCTTTCTACCCTTCTCCTGGTTTCTCTGTCGGCTTTGTCCTTAGCCACTTTTCTTTTCTCTTTAAACATTCTTGATGATTTCAACCAGAATTCCTACTATCCGTCGTTTTTATTCTGCCCACTTCGAAATATTTTTCTCTAGCCTCAATCGTTCCTCTAAGCAATAAACCTGTACATCCAAATGCCTGGTTGAGTGTTGAATATCTACATGGAAAAATATCCCAAACTCATTATCTTTCTGTGCCAATCTCTTAATTCCTCCCTCATCCCCTATATTAGTATGTTTTGTCTTAAATACCCAGTCACTCAAAAAAAAATTTTTTTTGGAGCTATCCTAGAGTTTTCTTCATCCCTTCCATCCAATTAGTGATCAAGGTTGGTTGGTTCTACCTCATCGAAATCTCATATTTCCCCACTTCCCCTCCCCAGTGCACTGCCTTAATCATGTATTTACCTTGTGTTATGGATTGAATTGTGTCACCTAAAAATGTGTGGCAGCTTGGTTAGGCCATGGTTCCCAGTTTTCTGTAATTGTCCACCATTTTATCATCTGATGTGATTTTCCTATGTTTTGTAAACCCTTTTTCTAGGATGTTACTATGAGACAGGATTCAAGGCAGCTATATTAATGAAGCAGGACTAAATCTACAAGATTAGGTTGTTTTTTAATTTAATCTCTTTAGAGATATGAAAGGGAGAATTGAGTGGAGAGGAGAGGGAACTCATGCCACCAAGAAAGAAGCACCAGGAGCATAGCGTGTCCTTTGGACTCAGGGTCCCTGGGCTGAGAAGTTCCTTGACTGGGGGAGATTGACGACAAGGACATTCCCCCAGAGCCAGCAGAAAGAGAAAGCCTTCCGCTGGAGCTGGTGCCCTGAGTTTGGACTCCTAGCCTCCTAGACTGTGAGAGAATAAATTTCTGTATGTAAAGCCATCTACCTGTGGTATTTCTGTTATAGCAGCACTATGTAACTAAGGCACCGTCTCATAAAGACTATGGGGGCAGTGGTGGTTCAGTGGTAGAATCCTTGCCTTTCATGTGAGAGACCCAGGTTCAACTCCCAATCAATGCACCTCATGCCCAGCCACCACCCATCTGTCAGTGGAGGCTTGGGTGTTGCTATGATGCTGAACAAGCTTCAGTAGACCTTGCAGACCAAGATGGACTAGGAAGGAAGAAGGAAAGCTCGGCAATTTACTTCTAAAAAATCAGCCAAGGAAAACCCTATGAACCACAATGGTCTGATCCCCATCCCATTATGGGAATGGTGCAGTACCTGATGGTGTTTCGTTCAGTTGTGTATGAGGTTGCCATGAGTCAGGGTTGACTCCACCGCAGCTAACAACAAAGACTATGGGATAGTGGTTTCCTCTTGTCCCTTCTTCCTGTTTTGGAAACTCTCACCACTGCTGCTAGAATAAATCCAGAAGACGTGGGAATCGTAGTTTTATCAACAAAGCAAGTCAGCAAAACCATTTACTATGGAGATTTTTTTTAAAAAATAATACATTGTTATTTTATTACAAAGGGAGTAAATTCCTTTCAATGTAAATAGACAGTTTAGGAAACTTTGAATTTCCATTCTTTATATTACTAAGAACACATTTGCATTAGATTCTTTTTCACAAAATTGAGCAATTATGCTAAAATATCTACTTTTGAATGTTTTCCAGAGAATTATTTCATTTAATTCTTAAGTAAAGATTTTTTTAAACATTTAAGCAATATTTAGTATATTTGTTTTAACTATAAAATGCCATTAGTCTAATGTGCTTCCTGTGAGAAAATAACATAATTCTGTCAAGAAGGTTTTTTTGGTAGCATGAATAAAACTAATTGAAATAATGAAACCCAGGAAACTGAGCTAAGGAGGTGAAGTTACTTTTTATGTTTCTCCAAGAAAATAATCTTTATACTGAATAATATTTGACAAAAATCTGAAAAGTTCGTTTTCTTTATCTCCTAGATATTTTGTTTCTGGTTTTAAAAAGTAAAATAAAAATAGAGTAGCACCAAAAATTCAAGAGAACGAATTAAAATTTTTTCTATCAAAATTGGATTTAGGTTCCAAAAGAGATGAATCCGTAAATACAGAAAGTAGATTAGTGATCGCCAGGGAATGGGGCTTCTTTTTGGGATGATGACAATGTTCTGGAGTTAGACAGTGGTGATGGTTTCACCATTTTGTGAATAAACTAAGAACCACTGAATCATACATGTTAGAGGCTAAATTGTATCTCTCAAAAAGACATGTTCAAGTCCTAACCTCCTGTACTTGTGAATGTGACTTTATTTGGAAATAGAGCTGCTGCAGATGTGATAAGTTAACATGAGGTCAGACTGGAGAAGGGTGAGTCCTAATCCAGTATGACTGGTGTCCTTATTAGAAAAGGAGAAGAAACACAGAGACAGTTACAGAGGGAAGGCGGCCATGGGAAGACGGAGGCAGAGATCATAATTATGCTGCCACAAGCCAAGGGGTACTTGGGCTAGCAGGAAGCGGAAGAGATGAGGAAGGCTCTTCCCTTAGAACCTTCAGAGAGAGTGTGGCCCTGTTGACATCCTGAATTCAGATTCCAAGCCCCACAAGTATGAGAGAATAAATATTGTTTTAAGCCACCCAACTTGTGGTACTTTGTTATAGCAGTCTTGGAAGCTAATCCACCACCCATCTGTCAGTCTGTCGTGCTGTGATGGCTTATGTGTTGCTATGATGCTGGAATTTATGCCACTAGTATTTCAAATGCCAACAGGGTCACCCATGGTGGACAGGTTTCAGCAGAGCTTCCAGACCCCAGACCAAGACAGACTTCCTTGAAGGAAGTAGAAAGGCCTGGCACACTACTTCTGAAAATCAGTCAATAAAAACCGTATGGATCACAACAGAAAATTGTCTGATATAGTGCTGGAAGGTGAGCCCCTCAGGTTGGAAGGCACTCAAAATACACAGTGGCCTCAAAGAGGGACTCTGAGAATACCAACAATCATGAAGATGGGACAGAACTGGGCAATGTTCTATTCTGTCGTGTATGAGGTCACCGTGAGTCAGAGCAAACTCAAGAGCAACTAACAACAACAAAAGGAAACCAATACAAGACACTTTACAAGGCTGGATTTTGTGACGTGCGAATTGTATCTTTAAAAAAAAATTGGTCTTACTATCAGAATAGTTACATTATGTTGAGTTCTGCAGCGCCTTGGGCACCTGGCAGATTGATGATCCATTTAGGAATAGAGAGCCTCTCCTGTATAGGCACACATCTGGAGGACAGAATGACTGAGTGGGTTTTACAATCCTATAAGGGAGTAAGAGTGCTCATTTGTTTCTGCTGTTGTTGAACCCAGAGCAGATATTCATATTCAGTTTCTTCAATTTATCAAGCTGGGATAATCATAAACAGTGAAAGAATGATGAGTTGTTAATCAATATGTGCATAAGACTGATGGAAATTTGTAAGCTAGTTATATCCTGGAAGAAGTGGGTGATATTTAATTATTCTTTAGGAGATCCTCTAACATCAAAATCTTTGGGAATGTTACAAAACATCATACCTGGCCATTCTGAAGAAATCTCCCTAGAGCAATTTTGATGGATGGCTATGGACTTTTCTCTCGAGGTCTTGATTTATAAAGCATTTTTTCTTTTTCTTCCAAGTGACATCCTGTGAGAATTTGCTTTGTATACAAATTCTAGCTTATAAAGAAACGCATTGGGGGATGTAAGTATTCATTTGATAAAATATGTCACTATAGGTTTTTTCAAAAAAAGTAGCTTTTCCAGGACATTTTAGACCATTGCTCCCTCCATACCATCCTTGCAAGATTGCTTCTCCAGAAACCCACCTATTGTGCATAGAGGTAGGGAGGTGCCTACCTGGGGGAACTTCCCTCCACATCAAAGAAAATCGCTCTCAAACGCCATGTCCCATTAGCACCCAGGGTAGGTATAGTTGTTACTGTTGGGTGCTGTCAAGTCAATTCTGTAGAAATAGAAACACTTAAAATGAAAGATGTCCAAGCTGATCATTTTTCCTGACATCCTATCCTTTTATGTTTTACAGATTAAGGAATCTCATAGTATGTGGAAATTTGTTTCACAACCATCCTGCACTTCTTGCATACTTCTGATTTCCAACTAAAGAATCAAAACACAGTGTCTTTCCAGTCATAGATAAAATCTACTACTATTCATTTCTAATTTATGTTTGGTGAGTGAAAATATCAACTATTGGGCTAAATTTTTACTACTAAATTTGTCTTAGGCTGGGTTCTCTAGAGGAGCAAAACCAGTGAAGCATATGTATAAATATATATGTTGTTGTTGTTAGGTGCTATTGAGTCGGTTCCAATTCATAGTGACCTTATATACAACAGAATGAAACACTGCCCGGTCCTGCACCATCTTCACAATTGTTGCTGTTTGAGCCGACTGTTGCAGCCACTGTGTCAATCCATCTGCATATATAGAAAGAGATTTATTTCAGGGGAATGGTTCATGCAGTTGTGGAGGCCAGCAAGTCCAAAATCCATGGGTCAGGTGTCAGGCTGGAGTCTTCTCCTGACTGAGATGGTTACAGGAGCTGATGTACCCCAAAACAGCAGGTTGGATGGTAGGCTGCTGGCTCATGGGGCTACGGAAGTTGGTGAATCTCAAAATCTGCAGGTTGGGCAGCAGACTGCTGGTTCACGTCCTAAAAACCAGAGGTCAGAGGATGACGAGTTGGATGCAGGATCCAGATATATATATATGTATATATAGGATACAGGCCACACCCCCAAGGAAACTCCTCTTTCAGCTGACTGGCTGCTCATATTTAATCACATCATGGTTGATGATTACATTGTATCTGCCAAACTACTGAGAATCAGGCCTAGCCAGGTTGACACATAATATTAACCGTCACAAAAATTAATGAGGCAAAAAGAACATCATACACTTTTTTATTTAAAGTTGAATTTGCCATACACACCTACGGTTCAAACAAAGAGAGAGAGGTATTGATACTAAAATAAAACAGCTTTGGCACTACAATAAACTTCAATCAAAAAACCACTTAAAAATAAGATATATTTGAATTTTAGTGTAAAATACCAACAAATGCACGTGGTAGCTAGCACCTCAGTCACTTGGTGTTCAAACTTTCAGCAATTACCTATTCCAAATCAAGAAATAAATTGAAAGGGATTTCAGGAAATAAGGAAAAACTATGTCACAAAAATTTGTGCTTTACTGATTCATTAATTTATGTATTTATTCATTTGACATTTTATTATCAATTAAATTGACTGTCAGTGATGTGGCAGGCATTGGAACAAGTATAAACTTTATAGAGAAATCTTTGAACCTCCCACAGAGTCTCAGAAAAAAAGACTATTGCCTTTGAGTTTTTTTTTAAAAGGTTCATATAATTAATTTAACAACGTGATTTCCCCTGGCAATCTTTCATTCTTAGTAGGCTACAGTGAGTGAGAAATGAAATGTAAAGTACTATGAGTGGATGAAATGCTCAAATAGGACATGTAAGAGCCCAGCAGTCTGGGACGACTTAATATAGAGGCAATTATTCATTCATCCATTTACCAATTAATTTATTATAATTGTATGTTTTAGAAAAACATATTTGACATCATGTTATTTAAGAATAATAATTGACTATAAGCCAAACTTCAAAAACATTTTGAAAATGTTATCACTGAATATTCTATTACTTAAACCCCAAATATGATGAAGTTTATAATTTTAGATTTAGAAAATAGATTTTCAGAGAATTGCCTGCTTCTGTGCTTTGAATTGTCCCATGAATCTCTGGATTATGTGTTTACTTACCTTTTGACCTTTCCTCCGTGCTGGATACACTTCTTTCTTTACACTAAAGCACATACGATGAAAAGTTTCTAATGTTCTAGTTTTGCTTCATGTTAAATTAGACGTTGTTTTATGGATCATCATTTCTATTTTTTCTTCATGCCATTTTTTTTTTGATGTATTCATAAAATACAATGGCAAGGTGTTTGGTGTTGTTTCAGTATTTTAAGCTGACTTCTCTGCCTGTAATTATTTGTATGCCGTCTCTTCTCCAAACCCCTTAATACTGTGCTCAGAACCCAAATGGCTCTCAATAAATGACTGTTTATCAAGTGCAGGTTCATCAAGAGTAGGCTTTTCCAAAATGAAATTAATGTCCCCCAGAAAGAAAGCAGCACATAAATGCTGAGTACAGAGCAAATATCTGGATCGTGAACATGTGGCACAGCAGGTGGTTTTTACCTTTTGACCTTCAGCTATTCCAGTCACTGAAATTAACAGGTTGGGTTTTTGCTGAGCACAAAGCAATTTCTGTGGCAACTTTTTACACAGGGCCAAAGAGCAAGCTAAAAAGCAGAAAGTATTTTGTATGCTTTGTATGATTTTCTGAGCAGCACAAAGATGTCATTGAATTGTTTCTCTTTGTACAGTATAGGAAATGTTTAGCTCCATTGTGCCTCTTAGAATAGGCCTTTTAATTGTTCCCTCTGCAGTCTAGGATATTGGCCATGCTTCTCCAGTGTTTCTTGCTTTATTTTAGCAGATACTACTTAAGTAGAAATCCTTTCAACTTTTCCCTTCAGAAGAGATTATTTAAATTTTTGAAGATACAGCTTCTCTGTGTGTTTTGGGCATTAAAATTTCCAGTGACCCAGTGAAAACAGAGCACTGGTGGTGCAGTGGTTAAGAGATTATCTGCTAACCAAAGGGTTGGCAGTTCGAACCCACCAGCCACTCCTTGGAAACCCAGTGGGGCAGTTCTACTCTGTCCTATAGGGTTGCTATGACTCGATGGCAAAGGGGATTAGTGAAAACAGATGCATTTATTTAGGCTTATTTCCTCAATGTGTAAGTTTGTATTTCATGCCAGTTGATATTTAGTACAGTGCTAGCTTTCCTGACATAAAAAGAAAGTGAAAACTAATGAGGGAGGAAATATTCATACAAAAAGAATTAGTATAACATACAAGAAAATGTAGTTATTACCTGATTTATGAGGAAGAGAAGTGAATGCATCAGGAACTCAAAGAGGAAGACCCTCTGTAAGACATGGAGTAGCCATTCACTTTTTCCAAGCTGAGATGGGGCTTGAAATAGGTCTTAGCAGATGGACGTAATTGGATAGGCAGGAAGGAGAGAGAGGGAAACAATTTATCCAGACGTCAGTAGTGGAACTTAGTTTGGATGAGGTCTTGAAGGTCATCTGGTCCAACTTTCTAAGTGGTACATGAATTTCCTTTATTTCTGTGACCGTTTCTGCGCTTGACTTAGTTTAAAATGACCTTTACAACTTCCCTTCAAGTCCAATCAGTCAGAAAATGCCATTGATTGCTCTTTTGAAATGTCACTCCTATCCTTTATCTTCCAGTTCTGTTGCTGACACTGTAGTTGTGACCCTCGTCATCTTATATGTGGATCTTTCCAAGAGATTCCTAACTGGTTTCCTCCCTCTAGTACACCCCACCTCAAATTCATCCTGCACACTAGCATGCATATCACACAGAGGTTGTTAAAGTGACTCTCTTCATCATATTATCAGCTGCAGATTATAGAATTGTCTTAAAATCCAAAGCTGTCATTTAATATCTATATTCTGAATGAAACTATAGTTTCCTCATCACTGTTGCTCCCAACCCAAACCAAAAGAATGTTCTTACCTTAGCAACACTAATCTATATTTTTCTTTGAGCATGACATGCCCATTCCAGACTTTGAGATTTTCTTCATTGTTATAGATTGAATTGTGACCCCCAAAAATGTGTGTCAACTTGGCTAGGCCATGATTTCCAGTACTGTGTGGTGGTCCACCATTTTATGATCTGATGCGATTATTCTATGTGTTGTAAATCCTAACCTCTGTGATGTTAATGAGGCAGGATTAGAGGCAGTTATGATAATGAGGCAGGATTCAATCTACAGGATTAGGTTGTATCTTGAGTCAATTTCTTTTGAGATATAAAAGAGAGAATCGAGTGGAGAGCAGAAGGACCTCCTACCACCAAGACAGCAGAGCCAGGAGTGGGGTGCAATCTTTGGATCCTGGGTTCCTGTGCTGAGAAGCTCCTAGATCCAGGGGAAGATTGATAACAAGGACCTTCCCCTGGAGCCAACAGAGAGTGAAAGCCTTCCCCTGGAGCTGGTGCCCTAATTCGGACTTCTCCTAAACTGTGAGAGAATAAATTTCTGTTTGTTAAAGCCATCCACTTGTGGTATTTCTGTTATAGCAGCACCGGGTAACTAAGACACTCATGCTATGAATACATTCCTGAAATACACTCTAATCTCTTCTTTATCATGCTAAATAACTTCTATCTTTGGAGGTACATTTTTTTTTCCTCTATGAAATCATCTAGGACCATGCCAGCTATAGTGACTCTCCCTCTCTGAAGTCCTAAAATGCTATTTCATTGACCTATATGGTACTTTTATGAATTAAGCTGACTTGTTAATGAACTGCTTAATATTTGCCTATATTGCCACTGTGTCTCCTCCAAAATAAGAAATGTATATCAATAACAATTTTTTGAATATTGTACAATGTCTAACTGATCCCTGAATGCAGTAAGTGATTTATTACTTACTGGGTTAATCAAGTTGGAAATAAGATAAGATCTTCTAAGGTGAGACCAAAGTTGGAGAACTTTGGAAATTTCCTTTTATCATTGATATATGAGCATAAAGGTCAGTGCTTTCTAGATTTTGACTTCAGAATTCACAAACTAAAATTTAACCCCCAGGTCTCAAATGTACACAAAATATCTAATCATTCAACATCTGAAGGTGTACAATGCCAGAAACTGAGGAAAGGACTTGAATCCTTAGCGCTAAAAAGAAACAGCATTCCCTCTTTATTACTATTGTTCTTCCCATCCCTCTTGCAAATGACCTCCAATAACGGGAAAGCATGATAATGAAAACAGTATTTCTTTTCTTTCTAGGCAGTCAGTTTTGGGCGACAAGCATGTAATAGTTTGAGTTTCCTTATTACTTGAAGCTATTTCTGTAATGAATTCATGTATTTCCTCATTCCACATTTATAGAATACCTATTACAGTACCTATTACAGGCCAGGGGAGCCATGATGGCTCAGTGGTGAAACTGCTCAGCTGCTAACTGAAAGGTAGGTGGTTTGAACCCCCTAGTTGCTCCAGGGAAGAAAGATGTGGCAGTATGCTCCCGTAAAGATTTACAGCCTTGGAAACCCTATGCGACAGTTCTGCTCTGTCCTATAGGGTTACTGTGAATCAAAATGGACTCGATGGCAATGAGTTTGATTTTTGGTTTTGGTTATTAAGGCCAGGATCTGTGAATGGGATGGACATATGGGAGGGAATTAACAAAACTTATTCTTGCCTTTCTGGAACTTACCAAATAACCACATGTGACATTTAATCAAAAGAGAGACAGCTCATCATGATTATTTGTACTTTCAAGTGTAAAACCCAAGGTCATTTATGTATTTATTGTGTTTTTTTCTTTATCACATCTTGTATAGAATGGACCAAAAATCATAATTACAGTTTGTGAAATAGTTACTTCCAAAGAAGAAAATAATGTGATTGTTTTCAGTAGGAATTAGTTTATATATTTTTCTTTTCTTTTTAAACACTATCATGTGTAATAAAATATTGAAATACTTGAAAGACTCTAAAGATGTTGAAGAATGAAACAATGAATATTTGCTGTCTGTTTAAGGCAAAGTCTTGCCCTTAACCAGTTAAACCAATATTGAGTATTAAGTATGTGTATATTATATTTCTAATTAGATTGTACTTTTCTATGTCACTAACTGTCTTAGTTACCTAGTGCTGCTATAACAGAAATAACACACCTGGATGGCTTTAACAAACAGAAATTTAAACAGAAACAGAAAAAAAGTATCTTCAAAGATAGAAGTTATTTAGCACGATAAAGAAGAGATTAGAGTGCATTTCAGGAATGTGTTCATAGCATGAGTGTCTTAGTTACCTGGTGCTGTTATAACAGAAATGCCACAAGTGGATGGCTTTAACAAACAGAAATTTATTCTCTCACAGTTTAAGAGGCTGAATTCAGAGGTACATTTTTCTTTCGGAGCTCTAGCTCCAGGGGAAGGCTTTCTCTCTCTTTTGGCTCTGGAAGAAAGTCCTTGTCTCTTTGCGCTTCTGCTCCTGGGTGATCTTCACGTGGCTTGACATCTCTCTTCTTCCATCTCTGCTGCTCTGGCTTGCTTGTTTAATCTCTTTTATGTCTCAGAAGAAATTGACTCAAGACACACCCTACACTAATCCCGCCTTATTAACGTAACAAAAGACAACACATTTCCAAATAGGATTATAACCACAGACATAGAGGTTAGGGTTTACAGCACATATTTTTGGGAGACACAATTCAATCCATAACACTAACCATATTCTTTCGCCCCTTTATGCTTGGGTCTATGACAGTCCCTCCGTCCTCTTTCGCCTCTTCATCTTTTATGTAACCTCCTCAGCCCAAATCAAGTTCCAATCTTTCTGTGAAGTCTCTAATGCTTCCAGTACAAACATCTCTGCAATAAAGCACGTTCCTGTGTACCACTTTGTTCACTGTTTCATGGCTTTTTTTTTTTTTAGCCCAACCACATTGTAGGATTTTTGTGGGAAAATATTATTTTTTCTTATTAGTTAAAAAAAAAAAATTCCTATTTGCCAAACAGTACTATTTACATAATGAGAGATCAATGCATGTTTCATTCACAACAAACAGATTTATATTAAACCAAAAAAAGTCATAGTTTGATATAACTAGGCTTATGACTATCCTGCTTCATGTATACTGTATTCCCAGGTAAAGAAGCAAACAAGCCAATAAACAAAGGAAGATTGGAATGAATTAATAATAATAATAGACCTATAACAAGGTTACTCTTAAAGTGATTAATCCTTTGCCCTGGTACAGTGATAACCAGGGGTCTTAGTGCAAAAGGAAAAACATTCATACATTCATTGTTTTTGCTTTGTTAAATTAAAGGTTTCTTCCAAAGGCAGAGGTTTCTGGAAAACCAGTTTGATTTAGAAATTATTTAACTATTATTTTCTTGCCTTCACAAATCTATACAGTTCCAAGAGATATTTCTTTAATTATTGGCTTCAATAGGCGAATATATCGAAAGGCTTTCCAGACCTGTTATTAAACAGCTGATCAATATTAGCACGTGCCTGTAAAGAAAGTTCAAGCCCCAGTGGCACAGTGGTTAAGAATTGGCCTGCTAACCAAAAGGTCGGCAGTTCAAACCCACCAGCCGCTCTTTGGAAACTCTATGAGACAGTTCTCCTCTGTCCTTGAGGATCACTATAGGTCACCAGAGTCGGAATCGACTTGACAGTAGTGGGTTTTTATAAAGAAGGTTGCCTAGCAAGACAGGCAGGCATTGAGGCTTAATGGCACAGGCGCAGACTCCCTGCCACCAACACACCCTCTAAGTAGTGCCCTTTTGCAAGGCATGTAACAAATGTGAAATTAGTTCAACAGGTTTTGTAGACACCTAAATTGAAGCTGATTTAAAACAAACCAAACAAAACACTAGGCTGAAGCTTGAAGTTGTTTTTTTGTTTTTGTTTTTTGCATAGCACATTTGTGAATCTTGGAAGAATCTTTCCCATTTTACGTCCCTCGGGCATGGAAATAATACTGATTTCAGAGTGAAAAAATATGCTCAAATATCTTATCGGGTTTTCAGAAGTGTAAAACACCCATTCTCATCAAGGTATTGAAAGATTTTATTTAAGGAAAAAATTTTTAAAGGCTTCAAGTACTAAAGAGACAGGGTCTGTATTCTAAATACCAGTGTAGATGCTAAATATGATATACATTGTCTTCTGAAGATACACATGCCTTGTCTGCTAACCCTATAGCAGTATTCCAGTTTTCAATTACTTTACAGTATCTTAATTAGTATGAGCTATTGAACGACTAGTCTTGGTTAATATTTACACAGATGTTTATGCTCAGCAGCCACCCAGGTGTGAAAGAAACAGAAATGACCCTGTTGCAAACTGTGTGTGGTATGGGTCATTCGTTTTGCATGTGCTCAAACCATTTTGCAGCATGATTACATGCATTATTCACGTCTCCCTTCTCTGTCCTGCTGATCTGAAATGAGCTCAGAGTCAACTGTTTACAGGCTAAATCTCTTAATACAAGCTATTGTAATAGAAAGATGGGATATGGCTGACAAGGCATGACTAAGCAGTAACAGCTATAAGCTTCCATGATGACATGTTTGGGGATACCTTTCCTCTAGTGTTGATCATCTCCTGAGAACATGGGCCTCGTTCATGTAGTTAGTGCTGCTGTGAAGGATTGTTTCCAGGACAAACATGCATTTGAAATTGCTGAGTGTCTTAGTCATCCAGTGCTGCTGTAACAGAAATACCACCAGTGGATAGCTTCAACAAAGAGAGGTTTATTCTCTCACAGTCCAGTAGGCTACAAGTCCAAACTCAAGGTGCTGGCTCCAGGGGGAGGCTCTCTCTCTGTTGACTCTGGAGGAAGGTCCTTGTCATCACTCTTCTCTTCATCTGGGAGCATCTCAGCGCAGGAAGCTCAGGTCCAAAGGACGCTTTCTGCTCCTGGTACTGCTTTCTTAGTGGTATGAGGTCCCCTGTCTCTGCTTGCTTCTCTCTTTTATATCTCAAAAGAGATTGGCTTAAGACAGTATCTAATCTTGTAGCTCTCATCAATATAACTGCTGCTAATTCATCTTAATTGACAACACATAGGGAAATCACATCAGATGACAAAATGGTAGACAATCATAAAATACTGGGAATCATGACCTAGCCAAGTTCACAGATATTTTTGGGGGATACAATTCAATCCATGACTTTAGGTAATGCCTATTTGGGGACCACAGGGAATGTTTCCATACCCACACAAATGTCTGCTTAGCATTCTTCACCTGAGGCTCTGTCATAGCTGAAGCAGTTCAATAATGTTACCTTTTGCCACCAGTTGCTCTGGTTCTGGGTCTAGGACTTTCTTCATGGTCACCAGGGCTTAACTCAGATGCTGAATTTAACGGAGGGTAACTGTCAATGCATGGTGTCTTTTGGTTAGCATTGTATTCTGGTTTTCTGCTGAAATCAATTTGTGTGTGTGTGTTTGTGTGTACATAGGTTCATCCGTTTTGAAATCTGAAACTGTCGGTGGTCACCCCAATCCGAAAGGTGTCTTATTACGATTTCTTGCACTCATACATGCGTGCGTAAATGTGTGTGCGTGTTTGCTTGTGCCGACGATTTATTTAAAGAAATAATATCTTCTGGATCAGTTGAATGCATCTGTGTGTCTTTTGTAGGTGTGGTATATATGTATTCTTGCTCTCTCTCTCAGTGTGCTCTTTCACCCCATCACAGGATTTTGTAGGTGTGGTATATATGTATTCTTGCTCTCTCTCTCAGTGTGCTCTTTCACCCCATCACAGGATTTTGTAGGTGTGGTATATATGTATTCTTGCTCTCTCTCTCAGTGTGCTCTTTCACCCCATCACAGGATTTTGTAGGTGTGGTATATATGTATTCTTGCTCTCTCTCTCAGTGTGCTCTTTCACCCCATCACAGGATTTTGTAGGTGTGATATATATGTATTCTTGCTCTCTCTCTCTCAGTGTGCTCTTTCACCCCATCACAGGATTTTGTAGGTGTGATATATATGTATTCTTGCTCTCTCTCTCTCAGTGTGCTCTTTCACCCCATCACAGGATTTTGGAGAGTAGAGCCGCAGCAATAGTGTCATTTTTCTCCTTCTATAGCCCCCAAGTCTACTCTCAGCTCTTTTATGCTGGCGTTTGAATACAAACAACTGTGTTATAAGAATGTACCATCCTTACAAAGTGTGTGAGCTTTCTGAATTCTTGTAATTATGTCATATTGTACAAACCATGGAAGGACTAATATACTACATATGCTTAATCTCCATGTTTATGGTAGGGACATAAGTAGGCTACTCTATAGATTAGTCCTTTACTGTAAGACATAAAGAAAAAAAAAAGATTCTAAAAAAGCTCTAAAAATTATTTGACACTATTACTTTTTGAAAAGAAGGTCAGTAGCTTGTATCTCTTGGCATTCTCTTTAGTACAAAGCGTAAGGCCATGCTAAACCATGTCATGTTTTTAGCATAGATGGTAAGTGATTGGAAGGAGAGGTGAAGGAATCAGCCTTTTGGTCTTTGGTAAGGCAGGAGGGGCGTAAAGCCAATGAGCAAGTGGGATGGGAGTAGTTTTCCTACAGTCTACTACTTTAACAGGCACAGTAAGAGCAGGTGGTCATTCATTTTTCTCACTGTATGTCTTAGATTAATATCTCCTAATTAGAGATCTTTGGTTTCCACTCCTTGAATTCCTGTTTTAACTTTACTTGCCCTCATTGTGTAAGAAAAGTCTCCGGTAACATCCTGCTGCTCTTTGCCTAGAATTTGAGTGCAGAAACAAATTACATACTTAAAATGGATTAGAATGTCTCAGCACACACTGGTCTGGGATGAACACCCTGCTCGGATCAGACGGTTCTGATTAGAATGTCCTCGTATGGCAGGGAATTTGATTAGAGATGAGAAAGTTATAAATTCTTCACAGGAAGAAACTGTCTGATAAAATTTAAAATTACCTGTATTTCACAGATATTTTCTCTGCTTCTTGCCCCTCAAAAGTTCCTAATGCTACAAAGGTAGTACAAACATACACTGATCAACACAGAGAAACTGAATTGATTAGCAGGAAATAAAGACTATAAAATCATAGTTCTAAAACTAAAAGCAATGATTAAAAACAATGCTGAAAAATAACCTCTACAATTGTTTTGCATAGAACCCTTCTATGGCACACATATATGAAAGAGCACTTCATTCGTGAACTTCTTTTTAAAATTATGTGGAGGGAAACACGTGGCAATAGCAGTAGTAGAGGTAATTAGAATACTTGGTGATGGGAAGTTATTTGAATATACTCTCTCTTAGTTATCTACCAAAAACAAACAAACAAATTTGTTGCCATTGAGTCGATGCTGACTCATAGTGACCTTATAAGACAGAGTAAGATGCCCCATGGAGTTTCCAAGGAGTGGCTGGTGGATTCGAATTGCCGACCTTTTGGTTAGCAGCCCAGCTCTTAACCACTGCGCCACCAGGGCTTCTCTTAGTAATTTAGTGCTGCTGTAACAGAAATACCACAAGTGGGTGGCTTTAACAAGTGGAAATTTATTTTCTCACTGTTTAGGAGGCTAGAAGTCTGAATTCAGGGTGTTGGCTCTAGAGGCAGGCTCTCTGTCGGTTCTGGGGGAAGGTCCTTGTTCCTTAGTTCTTTGGTGATCTTCACGTGGTGTGGCATCTGGCTTCTCTCACGTCTGCTTGCTTCTTTGTCCTTATCTGTTCTTTTTATATCTCAAAAGTGATTGGCTTAAAACATACCCAATGTTGATACGGCCGTTTAACAAAGAAAATCCATTCTTTAATGGGATTATAACTACAGGTATAATGGTTAGGATTTACAACACATATTTTTGGGGGACAAAGTTCAATCCATAACATACTCCAAATTACAGGTATTGTTTCTATTCTAGTTCCTATATGCCTCTGATACCTCTTCCTGCTTCAGTTGTAGGCCTGTTTCCCTGCAGCTCTAGAGGAGAAACGAGAATTCAACAGTTGGGTAAATTCTTCAGAATTTCCATATGATGGCTTCCCCTGAAATAGAAAGGATTATATGTGGAGGAACTGCCTTTATTATTTAAATAAATACCCAGGACATTTAAAGCAGATCAGGTAATCCTTTCAGAACAAATCCTTTAAAAATCAAAAATTTGGAAAAAAAAAATTACCTAAAATCGGAAGCTTCTCTGTGGAATTGGAGAATCCTGTTTTTCATCAATCACTGTAGAACATTTGACACCTACTATAATAAAAAACTAAATCAGTTGACATTGAGTCAATTCTGACTCACCACTGTGAGTCTACAATGAATAACCAGAAACCAAACCCATCGCCAGTGAGTTGATTCTGACTCACAGCGACTGTATAGGACAGAGTAGAACTACCCCACAGGGTTTCCAAGGCTGTAAATCTTTGTGGAAGCAGACTGCCACATCTTTCTCCTGAGGAGCAGCTGGTGGGTTCCAACTGCCAACCTTCCAGTTAGCAGCTGAGCTCTTAACCACTGTGCCACAAGGGCTCCACGTGATTAAGAATACCACAGACGTTACAGTGCATTTAAGAAAAATATCCATTGACACCTAGTTCCAAATTTGTGGGGCCCTGACTCTTACTCTCTAGGTCAGTGGTGGTGGTGGGGTAGTGGTGGCGTTGGAGTTGCTTGTCACTCCAGTGATGGCCTCCATGATCTGTGCCCCATTACCTGGTATACTGTCACCCATCCTCCCTAGGTGACAACAGCTTCCTTCCAGTCATTCTTTGTCTGCTATGGGGCCCTGGTGGTGCAGTGCTTAAGTGCTTAGCTGCTAACCAAAAGGTCAGTTCAAATCCACCAGCCTCCTTGGAAGCCATATTAGGCCGTTCTACTCTGTCCTATGGGGTTGCTATGAGTTGGAATCAACTCGATGGCAATGGGTTTGGTTTGGTTTTATTGCCCTTCATTAGAAAATTACCTCTGGGGTGGTTGTTCTCCAGGAGTGATTTTTACCCCCTCAAAGGACATTTAGTGATGTCTGGAGACATTTTTGATTGCCACATTTTGGAGGAGAAGGAGTGCTACTGGCATCTAGCAGTAGAGGACAGGGATGCTTCTCAATATGCTGCTCCTACAATGTACAGGACAGCCCCTGACAACAAATAATTATCTGGCCCCAGTGCCAAGGCTGAGAAACCCTGCTCTAGGCAGAAACAGCAAAGAATCATCATTTAATCGCTTTATGGAAATACTGCCTCTTATGGCGAGCATCTTAGTGCTTGCTGCAAGCTGGGTTCCAGGGGAAGCAGAATCTGAGATGAAAATTAGCAAGCAGGATTTTTATTAAGGGATAATTTTGGGATTGATCCCTGTGGAAAGGAGGGGAAGGAAGCAGGATTGGGCAAAAGAAGTTGGGCTGCAATGAAGTTACAATGAAGGCCTTAGCCAATCCTGTGGAGAGCTGTGGAGGTGAGATGAAGTTTCAGAGTTGCCTCCATGGTTGACCAGTCACTGGATGTGGGCTGCTCTGGAAGGAGACATGACGTGGGCAAGACAGTGTCCTTCAGCTTAATCCCCAACAAGGGCTGGCAGTTCAGGGCCAGCTTCCAACAGCTTCCAACCCTGGGGGAAATAGGTCCTTCCCTCCTGAAGGGGGATCCAGATGGGGCATCGCAGTGCCTTCCAGAGTGAAGCTAGAAGTCCATGCACCTTATGTAGCTAGGTGATCTTGATGGAGTTAACATACTGATTCTAAGGTTCGGTTTTGTGTTGCTTTAAAACATTTAAGGTATTTAAAATGACACAGTGTTTGAGAGTTCGGCTGCTAACCAAAGGGTCAGCAGTTCGAATCCACCAGCTGCTCCTTGGAAACCCCATGGGGCAGTTCTACTCTATCCTATAGGGTCGCTATGAGTCAGAATCAACTCCATGGCAATGGGTTTTTTTTTTTATTATTATACTTTTAATTAATGTAGCAACATACAAAATACAACACTTTTTATGAGGGTTGCAGATATGTCAAAATTAAACTTACACAGATTAATGATAAAATGGCAAAGAAAACTAAAATTTTTCATTACCTACTATATGTAAAACTTTGGTAGATATTTTAAAAAAATCAGTTTTGCAGTTTATTTCCATTGCCATTTAAATAATAAATACTAACATCATATTTTTAACTTAAGGAAACTATCATTAATTAAATCACGTAGGATGTCAAAGATTCCAACTCTACTTTCCTGAAGCAAATATCACCTATTAATGATAAAACACTGAGGATTAATATCTTACCCACATAAATGTACTAAAAATATCTTGGGGAAAAAAGCTCTTAATTAACAGGCAAAATATATAAAACAGTGCAATTCAATTCAATAAATATTTACTGAAAAACTAAAATGTGCAAGGACTTTGAATGGACCTCAGTGAGTAAAAGAGTAGGAAAGATCTTGTATTTTAGTGCCGGGATGTTTACAACTCAGCAAGGTCGTAAAAGGCGTATATAAAACGTAATAAATGAGATACCGTCCAGAAGCAGTACACGCGTTCTCTCTGGAGGTTTAGAGATACCATACATTGGGTTAGGATGGTCAGAAAGAGCTCCAGGGAGGAAGTCTCCATTGAAATGGACCTCAAGTATAGGTGGGATTTTTTTTTTTTTTAA
>NW_004444035.1:2799080-2833251 GCF_000243295.1 Trichechus manatus latirostris | reverse complement strand
CAGTTATCTAGCTTATCTATTGGGATTTGTGCATTGATGGTTATGGTTTGTATCCTGTTAATGCCGTGTATTAAGGCCTGTAGTGTTGGTCCTATTTTTTCTTCTATGAACTTTATACTTTTAGGCTTTATTAGGTGGGATTTTGATAGGTGAAGATGGATGATCCAGGAGGTTATCTCAGGTACAGGAAGCAGCATAAACATATGTATGGACAAAAACGTGTTATTTTTACAACGAAGTCACAATCTATAAAAAACTATCTTTTCTTCCCCTTGACCTGTCTATTTAATAAAATGACACCTTCAGAGTAAGTAGTTTGTCAGCTTTGAATTTGTACTATGAAAAATAAATATTTCTCTGGATGTAAAAATCTCTTTTTATCCATCAGTGTAGGTTTTTGCTTCAGTGAGTGAATATTTGCAGGTATTCTCTTCATCCTTCAAAGTGCTTATGATTACATACAGAATTTCACGGGAGGAATTTATTAGAGAGAAAGGTCTTCTTTTTGCTGGAAACACGTATCTCTCAGAAGTCAGGCTGGAGTATTGTCAGGATGGGCCAGATCAGAAGAGGTTAGGATCAGGAAGCCAGGCAGACAGAAAGGGCCAAAAGAACGGCAATGGGAATGAAACATGGGGTTGGTTATTCAGGAAATCAGTACAGAGAGATGTGCCCAAACAGTCAGTCTGAAGAGCGGACATTAGTCTACAAGGTAAATACAGATGTGGTCCAAGGACCATTAGCCAAAGACAGAAACCAAGTCTGAATTCTAGAGTGTCCATCTAATCAGTTGAGGAAGAGCCGGTGGGTAAAGATTTGAGCAGCAGGAAGTTGATAGATGTCCACAAGGAACACCAGTATTGAGAACCCTATCATTGATTCAGGAGTCAAAAAGCAGAGAATTTGGTTAGTGAGGATGATGAAGGGATGTATGTAGGGAATAAAGGATCAAATTGCTAGGTAAGTACGCAGGTATCAAGAAAAAGACCTGAGCATAGTAACTATGATAACACCAAAAAACCAAACCTGTTGCCGTTGAGTGGATTCTGACTCATAGTGACCCCATAGGACAGAGTAGGACTGGGTTTCCAAGGAGCAGCTGGTGGATTCGAACTGATGACCTTTTAGATAGCAGCTGAGCTCTTAACCACTGAGTCACCAGGGCTCCAAGAAACAAAGATATAAGGCAAAAAATAGAGAAGGAACTGGTTTATCAGCAAAGTCAAGTTTCAAGCATCTCAATGGATTTAAGGCTGAGATAATGAATGACTGATGTAGGACCAATGCGCCTGGGCCTGGAATCAGGCATTGTGACAGATAGACTCTACCATGGCCCCAGTGACGTCTGCCTTCTGGTATTCAGGTCCTTGTGTAATTGCCTCCCCTTGAGTAGGGGCAGGATCTGTGACTTGCTTGTAGCCAATAGAATACAGCAAAGGTGATGGGCTGTGACTTCCCGTGATTCTGTTATGTAAGACTGCACCTTCTGTCTTGCTGGCAGACTCACTGTAAACTCTCCCTTACTGGTTCTGATGAAGTAAGCTGCCATATGGAGAGGCCAATGATGCAAGGAACCCAGGGCCGTCTCTGCTTAACAGCCAGCAAGGACCTGAGGCCGTTAGTCTGACCACCTGAGAGGAATTGAATCCCCCCCAAATTCCTGTGAGTGTGGACGCATCATTTCTTGGTCAAGCCTCAGATGAGATGCCAGCCCTGACTGATACCTGATAGCAGCCTTGTGAGGTACGCTGAAGGAGAAGACCCAGCTAAATTGTGCCTGGATTCCTGACCACAAAACCTGTGTGACAATGTATGTGAGTTGTTTTAAGTCACTAAGTTTGTGGTAATTGGTGGAGTCCGTGGTCAGGCTAAATGAATGTTTGGTCACATGGCCTCAAAGGCAAGGTCGATGAGAGGACACAAACAGGGACAGGACTCCAAGTGGACCTCTGTATGATCAGTCACTGTGAGCAGTCTGCGGACAGGAGGTGTTAACATGAGGATTCTCCCGACCTTCCCTTCTCTTCTTCTTGCTGGGATGATCTTCTTGTGTAGACTTTCTGATCACAAGGCTATAAATCAATGGATGGGCAATATACAAAGACCTGGCTCTCCTTTTTAAACAAACAACAGGTCCAATTTCACTGCTATTACCGGGAAACAGAGTTTTGAGTTAAATCCCATTGTATAGTTTCCAATTTTAATAGCTGGAACAAAAAGAAAAATTCAAAATGATAATTAGAAACATGGTTAGCATTCTTAGTGAATTAAAAGAATAAATTTTTGTACAATGTTTGAAAGTCCTCATATTCACTTCAGTCCATTTTCTTTTGTCCTTCTCAAATCTTTGATGGAATCAATGATTTTTCATGTAGAAGTCAGATAGCTAAGTGAAGACCCCAGAAGGGCAATGTGAAAAGTCTTGATCCCGAAAGGATATTATACTCTAATAGCTTCTGAAAAAGAAAAAATAAAGTGCTTTTGCTTTCTCAATAAAACAACACTATATTTTAGTAAATGAACAAAAATTAGGAATCTATTAGATACAACCATGAGGTCTGCAAGTGGAAGTGTGTTCCTTGTTCTAGCACTGATCTATGCTGCAACCTTGGCAAACTTCTCAACCTTTTCGATGTGTGTGTGTTTTCAGAAATAAAGCACTGTATTAACAGAAAAGGTTTCAGGAAAAGTTTCAGTGTACGGTGCCCTGTTTGAATACCTATTTGAAAAAGTTAGTCTGACAACAAAAGATCACCAACAACCATATATATGTATCGGTGCCTCATATTAGAACTTTTGTCTGTGTTTTTCTATATTAATAACTATTTCTAGGTGTCCAAGATTTTAAAGCTCATTTCCTTTGTTTAAAATTTAGTTGCGAAGGTGGAACATCCTTTGAAATACAAGTGATTAAAATCATGTGATGTCATATGTAATCGGAAATGCCTAATAATTGGATTTTTTCGAAATGATCGTTTTTATGAAGATTTTTCTAATTCCTAAATAAGTGTCCTAAGTAAAGATTTGAGTATGTTTGTAACTTTTTACTGTATTAGAACTTTCTTTTTTTAATATCAGACATGCACACTGTGCAGTATTGGGACGTTTTTTGGTAAAATATGGTTAGAGGAAAAAGAAAATGAAACTAGAAACCCTAAATTAAAAATTGCCACTAAATCAAATCAGAAGTCATTTTTCACATGAAATAAAAAGATCTTTCCTCTGCAACAAACCAAGCTGGATAAGAAATCTGTAGTGACAAATAACTTCTTTTCAAAGTATAATACGATTGACATCTAATGTTTTCAGAAGTTGGCTGTAAACAACTTAAAGTAAAATGCTCCTGTGGCTAAGGCTCTGGTGAAGAGCTTTGTGGAGAGAAGTTCTCACAGCCTGGCAACTGGAGAAGCAGAGTGTCAACACTGGGTTTTCTTTGGGCGTCAAGATAATTTGTAGAAACTATACTTTTTTGGGGGAAGGAAGAAAGCGAGAAGTGGTTAAAATAATAAATAATTATTAGCAAAAACAAAACAAAACAACAACAGCGTAAACCTAGACTCAATGTGAAAGAACTTTATTTAAAAAAAACTTAGCATTATGCTGGGGAATATTTGACATAAGTTAGAATTGTTGTTGTCAAGTGCCTTCGGGTCGGTTCCGACTCACAGTGACCCTGTGTACAGAACGAAAACTACCCAGTCCTGCACCATCCTCACAATCGTTGTTATGCTTGAGCCCATTGTTGCAGCCACTGTGTCGATCTGTCTCATTGAAGGTCTTCCCCTTTTTCGCTGACCCTCTACTTTACCAAGCATAATGTCCTTCTCCAGGGACCAGTCCCTCCTGATAACATGTCCAAAGTATATGAGAAGAAGTCTCACTATCCTCGCTTCTAAGAAGCATTCTGGCTGTACTTGTTCCAAGACAGATTTGTTCGTTCTTTTGGCAGTCCATGGTATATTCAGTATGCAAAAGTTAACATTACATATATTTTATCCAGCCTTGTATTTATACGTAGCTTATATGAAAATTTATGACATAAAATATACTAGCATAACTATACATAATATA
This sequence comes from Trichechus manatus latirostris, assembly GCF_000243295.1. Classification (NCBI taxonomy): domain Eukaryota; kingdom Metazoa; phylum Chordata; class Mammalia; order Sirenia; family Trichechidae; genus Trichechus; species Trichechus manatus. The sequence goes on along the minus strand of NW_004444035.1, from coordinate 2,829,180 downwards.
TGAACAATTTATTATACAACACAAATTTATATGTAATGGTGATGACTGTGTATAATATATGTATTTATATAGTTTCACCAGGGGAAATGCTATGGTGTTTACTAACCAGTACAGCTCTGGCTGACCCAGAATAACCAAGTGCATGTCAGTACCGAAACACAGGCCTCGCTGTGTTGGCACAGTGGCTGATTATCAGCCTGAGTTACACCAAACTGTCCAAAAAGCTTTCAGAATCATATTATCTGCCTTTCCATATCAGATTGCATTTGTACTAATAGCTATTACAGAACAATTCTGCATCTGTGCAGGTGTGCTAGGAAACCTCTCCTTCCATATCGTTCAGCTTTGTGCAAATCATCACAGATTTCTTCTGTTTAATTTGTGGTTTACAAAGCCTGAAAAAAAATTATTAGACTACTTACTGTTTTTCCCTCCTTGACTCTTTGGCTCCTTTTATTTGCCCAAATTATTTTTCCTTTTTTAAATACTTGTACTTGGATTAAGCCGATACTGTTGAAATATGCCTGCGGGTGCTTGGGTTTCGGTGTATCTGTGAGTCAAGTATGGTGAGAGCGTTTAGATGAGCAACCAAGGACAGTTGTTCTGCTTCATGTGCTGTTGCTTTATGAGGTCTCTGATTACCCGGACGCTTACAGAAAAGGTTTAAATTTTTGATTGGTAGGTTTTATAGACTGGGGGACAGCAATATAATTTATTTAATTTTTTATATATTTTTATGTTATTTCAGTGACAATTTCAATTTTCCATGTTTATAAAAGGCTGTGCTTCATAAGTCTCAAAGTATAAAAAACCAATTTTCTGTACACATTAGAACACTGGAGATTATTGCTAGATCTATTTGTAAAAATGAAGAAAATAATTTTCAAATAAAACATCAGTAATTCATTAATATTCCACTTGAAAACTTTCCTCCTGATAATATTTGTGGCTTTTTATTTCACACTCCACTCTCCAAGAACAATGTATTTTCCTGACATTGAGACTTTGATGACATGTATTCATTTTAGTAGCAGAGAAAGTGTTCATGAAATTGATCTGCTTTAAAGTGAATAAGAAATGTCAGGACAGGACATGGTGCTTTTAAAGGGATGGGGCACTTCTTCCAACATATAAAAGGGGTCCTTTCCATTCAAGGCGCGTAAATGATTCAATTCCTAGTTGATATTTTACTTGGGTTGATAAAACAAAAGGCACTAGAGTGCAAATGCATGCTAGATGTGATTCCTGCCCCCTCTGCAGAATGACCAGGGGTGCTTGTGACCCTGATAATCCCAGACACCTGGCACATTTCCATTAACCAAATTTTATAGATGATATCTAGCAAAAGTATACCCAAGTGCACCTGTCCCTCTGCAGGATAAGGCTCAGGGCAGTGGAGGTGAGTCTTGAAACCCCTCCTGTCCATGGAGATTTCACTGTAATGTACAGGTCACAGCTCCAATTCAACTGGAAGAAGATCTTGGCAATATAGACACTTTTTTCGGGTCTGGTCATACCCAAGGAGTCCCTAGGTGGTACAAATGGTTAACACACTCAGCTGCTAACCAAAAGTTTGGAATTTCAAATCCTTCCCGACATGCCACAGAAGAAAGTCCTGGTGATCCATGTCAGAAAAATCAGCCACTGAAAACCATGTAGAGCACAGTTCTACCCTGACACACGTGGGGTTGCCTTGAGTCAGAGTTGATTTGACAGTAACTGGTTTTCGGTTAGTAAGCCTGAGCCGTCTGGCTCATGTGCCCATAGAGGGTGCAACAGTTCTGGATTATATTTATGCATTGTTTTAAATTGACGTATCCTCTCTAACCCTATTAACCCTACACTAATTGAACCACTTATCCTCTGTTTGCTATGCCAGGGCTTCTCGGAAGTAAAAGTGTATCAACCAGTTGGGGATCTTGTTAAAATGACAGGTTCTAGGTCAGTAGGTGGGGCCTGAGGGCAAGCATTTCTTACACGCTGTTAAGTGATGTTGATGGGGCTGGGCCACAGACCACATTTTGGATAGCACAATCCTGGGCTGCTCCAGCTGCTTCTTTAGGGTTTCCCTCCTGTTAAATGTTTGCCATTAATCCGCTCAAGTGTTTCCCATAGACAAGAAGTTCTTCTTAACATCACTCCCAGAAGCCACATTACTACCCCTGCCTTCCTTGCAGCGATGACTTTGATCCTGACTTCTACTATCTTGACCCCTCATTTTGTTTTTTAGTGTTTTATAACATAAGCATTCATCACTCCACACGATACTTTTGTTTTGCTTGTTTGAACTCCTTAATAAAGGGTATTCAAACCAAACCAAACCAAACCTGTTGCCGTCTAGTAGATTCTGACGCATAGCGACCCTATAGGACAGAGGAGAACTGCCCCATAGGGTTTCTAAGAAGTGGCTGGTGGATTCTAACTGCCGACATTTTGGTTGTAGCCAAGCTCTTACCCACTGTGCCATCAGGCCTCCAATAAATGATACTAAACAGTATGAATTCTTTGTGCCTGTTTCGCTCAAAATTGTGAGCTTTATCAATGTAATTGCTTTCATTTATACTTTTTGCCGTATAGTGTTCCATTATATTGTTCTTAAGATCGAGTATATATGTATCCATTGAACTCTTGATGGATAGCTGGGTTGTCTTTAATTATTTCCAATAATGCTGCTGCAAACATTCTAGTACATGTCTTATAATATACATGTACATGAATTTTTAGTTTGCTATTTGCCTAGGAGCAAAATTGCTGGGCTGTAGTGTGTGTGGATTGTATATCTTCAACTTTAGTAGATAACGCTAAACTCTTTTTCAAAGTGATTATATCAATCTTCAAACCTATCCTCAGTGTATGAGAATTTCTATTGCTCTATATCCTTACAAACACTTAATACTGTCTTATTTTAAATTTGGAAATTGTTATAGGTACGTAAGTGGTATCTCCTGTGGTTTTAATTGGCCCTGGTTACTAATGTGGTTAAACACTCTAAAATACCTCCTTTTTGTGAGACACTGTTCCTGTTTTTTGCATGTTGTTTTCTATCAGTTGGTCAGTCTCTTAAAGCTTTGTAGGAGTTCTTTATGTTGTTTATAATACCAGTTGCCGTGGAGATGATTCCAACTCATGGCGACCCCATGTGGGTCATAGTGGAACTATAATCCATATGGTTTTCAATGACTGATTTTTTTGGAAGTAGATCACCAGGCCTTTCTTTTGAGGTGCCTCTGGTTGGACTCAAACTTCCAACCTTTGGGTTAGCAGCTGAGACTGTTAGCTGTTTGCACCACTCATGGCCTCCATGTTGTTTATATGTATTGTGGATATTATCGTGCACTCTGTGGCTGGCCTTATTCTGTTAATTGTTTCTTTTGATGAACAGAAGTTCTTAAGTTTGATATAGTCCAATTGATCAATCTTTTACTTTAAGATTTGTGCTTTTTTGGCTTTATTTAAGACCAAATAAGGCTACTTGAAGGTCATAAAGTAACCTACTATATTATATTCTGGCAGCTTCATAAATTAGTCTTCACTTTTAACTTCACAATCCGCTTGGAATTAATTGTTCTGTGAGGTAAGGGTCAATAGTCATTGCTTTTTTTTTTCTTTTTCCCCATATAAATATCCAGTTGATCCAGCACTATTTATCGACGAGATCACCCTTTCTATGTGACAACTTTTGTCAGAAATCAGTTGTATGTATTAGCATGGCCCTGTTTACGGACTTTTTATTGTGCTCCATTTATCTATTTCTAAGAAATCTTTGTGCCAGTACAATACGGCCTGAATTACTGCAGTTTTCCTATAAGTCGTGATGTTAGAGTAGGTTCTCCCGTTTTCTTGTGTACATTCAGGATTGTCTTCCCTATTCTCTGCTCTTTGCATTTCCATATATTTTAGTCTCAGTTTCTCAATTTAAAAAAAAATGGCTGAGCTATTGAGTAGATTGCATTGTCTCCATAAATCAGTTTTTGGAAAACTGGCATCTTTATCATACTGAGTCTTCCAATCTATGAATAAATTATATTCCTTTATTTATTTAGGTCTCAAAAAAGTTTTATAGTTGCCTGTATAGAAGTCTTGCATGCAATTTGTTAATTGTATTCCTAATATTTATTCTTCCATAAATAGTATTTTAAACATTTTCACTTTTTAACTCTTCTTTGCTAGATACTTTGATTCTAGTAACATTGCTATATTCACTAATTCTAATAGTATATAAGACATAAAACCAACTCAGAAGTAAGTTTTTAAAAAGGGATGTCAAAAGCTATCATAATTTATGCCATGTTCAATTATATATTCTTTATTTCACTTGAATGTCCTTACTTACGCATGTTTTTGCGGTTCTAATAAAAATATTTTGTGTGAGTTCTATATTTAAGAATCTGTACTGAGCAAAGGCAACTTAATCATACCTGGTTTCTCCGCAAGAGGGCAAAGGTCAGTGAAACCAATAAAAGCAGTGAACAGCTTTATACTCTTCTTGGCTGATTTCTCCATCAGGTGATTGGATATATAGCAACAATAAATAGTGGTATAAACACATCAATGTATTTTGTGATCCCACAATAATATACAGACCTGAGAGACAGATATGGGCAGGATTAAGAAGAAATCTACCATAATTAAAAAAAATTATTGTGGAAGAACAAACATAAAATAAAGGGCTTGAATCTTAAGTATACAATTTGGTGATTTTTACACACACATACACACTTACATATACATGTAGCCACAATGCAGGTTAAAATACAGACCATTAGAAGACCTCAAATGGTAGACTTTTGTCTCTGCATTCCTGGGTAATGCCACTCCCATCCCCCAGAGAAAACAGCTATTCTGAATTCTATCTTTGTAGATTAATATTTCCTGCTCTTGAATGTCATAGAAATGGAATCATACATTTCTGTAGGATTTTGTGTCTGATTTCTTTCACTTTTCATTACATTTGTGCAATTCATCCACGTTGTTGTCCATGCAAGCAGTACTTTTAAATACTCTATAGTATTCCATTCTATGAAAACACTACAAGCTGTCCTTCTACTATTGATAGACATTTTGGTTATTTCCAGTTTTTGGCTATTTTGAACAATGCTGCTAGGAAAATTATGTCTTTTGATAGACATCTGTGTTTATTTTTTCTATATGTATGTCCAGAAGTGCAATTGCTGGGTCATAGGTTTGTTTTACATTTGTCTTTGGTAGATCTAGAAAAATGTTTTAAATGAACACAGTAACTTTGTAACTTTGATAAAAAGATGAGTTGTTTTAATAAAAATGGGACTGAAAGTTAGGATTCAAAGCCGAAGGTGTTGTACATAAATAGTTGATTAAAAAAGTTTGGCAAGAATCTGATAACAACTAAATAAACTTTAAAATATTCTGATTGCAGAAAAGCTTTATCTTGTTCTTCCATTTCTTTTAGGTGTTTAATCATATAAACAATGTGAGAAGGGGATAACTTAATCCTGTGAGGGTTAGGGTAAACACTGTTTAAGGTAATTAATAGTCATACCATTTACATAAAGTTTTAGTTTTGTTATTTCCTTGTAATTATTTTCTTGTGTTGTTGCTCTGGGTAGTGCCTTTAATTAACGTTGAATAGAAAAACCATAACAAAACCTGTTGCTGTCGAGTGGATTCCAACTCACAGTGAAAGAATAGAACTGCCCCATAGGATTTTCAAGGAGCAGCTGGTGAATTCGAACCGCCAACCTCTTGGATAGCAGCAGAGCTCTTAACCACTGCGCCACCGGGGCTCCTAATGTTGAATGGTAGCATCAAAAAATGCCTTTCAAAGAGAATGACGTTAAGCTAAGAGAGCTAACGAATAATGTGAATCCCTAAGTCAAAGCCTAATAAGCTGACACTTGGGAATATTTGGTTGTGCTTATAAATAAATCAAGTTAACAATTCTCTCTTAATTTCATAAGCTATCTCCAGAGAAGTGACTCAAGAGGAAATAGCACACTGCTCTCCAAATTGCCATCGGAAAAAATATTGCCAAAAAATTTACCAATTGGAAGGCAGAACAGAAGAGTAACTAAGAGTAACCCGTTGCCATGGAGTTGATTTTGACTCATGGCGACCCCAGAATGGAAGGGCTCTATAAACTGTGATTTTTATGAAAGCAGATTGCCAGGCCTTTCTCCTGTGACATCCCTGGATCTGTTCAGACCACCAACTTGTAGGTTACTCGTTGATTGCAAACTGCTTGTGCTACCCAGAGACCTTAGATAAGAGCAGGAAGGATCAAATTTAAGTTCTACTACTAACCAGCTGTATGACCTTGGACAAATTATTTAACTGAAGACTCAGTTTCCTGGTATGTAAATTGATTATAATAAATCATAACGCTATTCTGAAGATTAGATGAGATAATCTAAGCAAAATGTTTAGCAGAATATCCCCTACATGTCAGAAAAGAATTCTAGCATGCGTATTTTCAAATAACAGTATCTCAGCTCTAGAGTTAATAATATTGAAGGCTGTCTTCAACCTGACAGTTTGCTCCTGGATGCAAAGAATGTAAAAATAAAGGCTTGTTATGTCATCTTACTAGGATTTTGAATGCAAGTAGGGAAAAATATTACATAAGGGTCTATGTTTGTTGATTTTCACTCTGACAATCTACCCTTAACTCTATTCCAGATATCTTTTTTTCTTCTCTCTCAATCAGTAGGAAGATGTGGATCTATTGTTTAGCGTCTTCCCTTCTAGCCATATATTTTTACAAAATAAATAAGTAAGGATCTTTCTGTTTAGAGAAATGATTAAACAACCTTTAGGAGAGGAATTGGTGTCATTCTGTAGTATGTTACAAGGAAAATCCAAGGTGTGGAAATAGCTTCATGCATTGCGGCGTTGCACAGATTTATAGAACTCATTGAAAGTTTCAACCTAAGCTGAATAGTCTTAGTTCACCTGGCCTGACTTATAGCTGGAAATTTTAGGGGGTTGGTAGAGTTTTCTTGGAAGGCAAGATTGACTGATGAGTCCTATTTAACTGTTCTATTGAAGTTATATTAAACTGTGACTGGAGAGACTTGAGTTGGACTCCAGTATCAGACAATCATGCAACTATGTCTTTGGTAAGGATAAGGTTTGAAGAAGCATTATGGTTTGTGTTTGGATAAGGAATATAATAGATGGATGAGGCTGGGTTTTCTTTGGAATGGGCCTTTTAAATGGGATAAATTGAAGAATTTGTTTGAGAATGTATCGAACTGTGTAAATCAATTCATAGTACTACTTTTAATATGCCTCTGTGATTATTGACATTCATGTTTACGTGTCTCTCCTTCTTGATGTAAGTTCTTAAGAGCTGAATCGTAATCATTTCTGCATAGCACCTAGCACGGTGCCTGACACATGAGACCTTCAGTAAGGTGATTGTTACAAGTGATGCCTAAATGAGAAGGAAGATACTAGACCACAGAGTTGGTAAGATGAAAATGAGAGTGTTTTATGGATTCATTGTTTTTGGCCTATGGAAATGAAGAGATGTGTTGGGTTTTGTCATGGTGTGCGTAGATAAGTGTCAGAGTCATCTAGGTCATAGGCTTTGGCACCACAGTGAGGATACAAAGGGCCTAGAAGGATGAACTTATCCACGTAAGCACTAAGCGCCTAATGAAAAATCAGAAACTCCTCTCAGATCAAGTAAGTGGTGTGACCCTTGGTAAAAAAGCTATACGCTCTGTCTTCTTTCTTTTAGTGTATCCTATTGAATGTGCTTTGTTCACAAGCTTAGTGTCATAGCTGAAGCTGCAAATATAGGAAGATCTTGAATCTCATAGTAAATTTACTTAGTTTTTAAGCATGGATGGGATAAACTACTCAGATATATACAGAAGCTCATTTCCTGTAGAGCAAGGAAGGCATTTCCTATGACTTCTGAAATGATTATCATCACATCTTCAAGTGGCAAGATGGAAACTATTATTATTTTTCTTGATCCCCTCAGCTGGCAGGGGTCCTGAGTGCAACCTGTACTGTAGGCCTTGAAGCCATGCTGACTTACACTTTGAAAAATCTTAGGATGTAGGAAAGTAGTTCAGAAAACAGTATCATATTTCCTTTACTATATACCCTGCATTTGAAAAAAGCATTTGGCTTCATCAGTCTCTCTGAAATCTGGCAATGGTTACATAAATTTGATATCTCAGGAGGCTTATTAAATCCTTTCGATATTGCCACCAAAACTTAGTCTATCCCCGAAGGAAAGAAACAGATCAGTCCATTGTTTCTCTCTGATAATTCAGATTGAGGATACAAGAAGAAACTTGGAAATCAATTCTAGAAGGAGCTCCAGTTCCTCTGAGTAGCTCTTCCAGCTCCATAATCTACAGAAATAATCTGAATCCTTGAGCTATGGATTGGTTTTCTACGGCTGCCTTAACAAAGTACGTCCAACATACCTTTTTTGTGGGACACAGTTCAACCCACAACAAAAAGGTTATCCATAAATTACCTCAGACTCATAATTTAAGAGCACCATAAGATAGCAAGATGTATTAAAGCCTGGTTAGCAAAGTGAAAGCATAGCTCTGCATTATCTGTCCCGTCAGGGAGACAGAAATGATAGCCTCGCCTGTGATGTCAGAGAGAGGCATGTGAAGACAAAAAACCAAATAAAACACAAGACCCCATTAAAGGAGATTAGCTAAAAATTAGTGCTTTTACCCTAAAAAAAGGGCACAATTTATGTTTGTTAAGAAGGCTAGTGTGCTTTGAGAGAAAATCAATAGAGCATGGTGTCAAATACATGTGACTGAAGACAAAAGTTAAGATAGATGCATTTGTGGTTGTGTCTACTCATTCCTTTTTCTATACTGAAAATTGGGGAACTTACACAAGTATCTGAGTAGCTTTATTAGGGTCACCGATAATGGGGTCCTGGATGACAATTCACTTGTGTTGAAGCTACATGGTCTCCATACTGGTTCAATTCCCAAATCTGTATCTTCCTACATAACATATTGCCTCTGAGATGATCAGAAAAGGTGTGCAACTCTCCTGGCCAGGAGTTATTGCTCAAATTACAAATCACAGGAAGGCAACCAAATAGAAGATGCTTGTATGTTACAGCATTCTTCCCCAAACTCTCTTCGTATATAAAACCAAAACAATGCACTGGATCTGCAACTTGGCAAATGCATCCTTTTCCTATGAAGCTCACAGTATTTCTGAAGTATGACAGTGAAATCTAAAGAAAATGTTTGACAAAAGAAGCGACTTTTCTAAGGGAAAGTGTCTAAAATATGAAATTTGAGCTTAGAATTGCACCACGCTGTGTGTCATTGTCTACGTAGGAGAAGTTTGCTGATCACGGACACACAGACTGAAATAGCAGTTTGTGTGGCTTTGTTTTCTTTTCATTTCCGTAGCGGTCTGTGTCCCTAGATAAAAATAAATTGCTGAGCAAAAGGGTGATGTAATCAATTGGATGACTAGCTTTGTAAGGTCTAGATGTGTAATAATACATCAAGCTTTTATGAAAACTATTTTTAAGAAAATGCACACTGTTTTGCTTTTCTACTTCCATCCAAATAAAATATAAAAGCTAGATCAATGTACACTATTAAAATGATTATTGCAGTTCTATTTTTGACATTAAAAGGAATGGAATGTTAATTATAAAAAGTACATTAGGACTGTTAAATATTAATAATTTAATATATTAGCTAAACTGAGAGGTTTTTAAAAATTTTTTGTATTTTAGATGAAAGTTTACAGTGCAAATTAGTTTTTCATTCAAAAATTTATACACAAATGATTTTGTGACATTGGTTGTAATTCCTGCAATGTGTCAGCACTCTCCCCCTTTCCCTTTCCACCGGGGTTCCCCACTCGTCCATTCGTCCCAGTTTTCCTTTCCCTTCCTGCCTTCTTGTCTTTGCTTTTGGGCAGGTGTTGCCCATTTGGTCTTGTATACTTGATTGAACTAAGAAGCACATTCCTCACGTGTGTTATTGTTTGTTTTATAGGCCTGTCTAATCTTTGGCTGAAAGGTGGACTTCAGGAGTGGCTTCCGTTCTGAGTTGGCAGGGTGGAGAAGTTTTGGTTGATTTGTTTTTATTTTTCCCCAGACATCACTATAAAGGTATTTTAAGAGAATAGTTTTCTGTGTCCTTTATGTATTGTTTTATTTTTCGGCAAGTACAGTAGATATAATCATTTGATCACATTGATCAGCAACAGATGTGTTATTCATTATACAAATTTCAAGACATGTAGCCAGAAACTTTGACTAGATTCTTGAAATCGTTATTCAATAGCTGTGAATATATTTGTAAAGAAATGGATCTGTTGGTTGGGAGACATTTTGGGCTTAGAGTCAATAGAACTGAGTTGGAATATCTGAGTCTCCATTAACCATATAACAAGGTTCTAAGTGGGGTTGGAAAGAATGAATATAAAGCACTTAGCACAGCAGTTACTCAATAAATGGCAGCTGTCGTTATTAACTCACTTTATAGATAAATCCATTTTTATTCTGCAACTAAGATACTTGGTTAGAACTAAGGAAGTGACATCATAGATTAGACCCTTATTTCATCCATTCTTGAAATCTGGTTCCCCAGCCAAATCTACTCTACCTACATTTAGTTAAAGGCAACTCCATTCTATGAGTTACCCAGCCTGAAACCCTTGACATACTCTCTCACACTCCACAGTTAGCTTATCAGAAAATCAGGATAATTCTACCTAATTTATATAAATATATATAACCACTTTCCACCACCTTCACTCTTGCCACCCTGATTTTTGGCACCATCATTTCTTGCCTATAGTTTTCACTAACCTCCTAACTGGCCTTCCTGCTTTCATCCATATCCCCTTTCAGACCATTCCCAAGACAGCAGCCAGAATAATCTTTGTAATACAGAGGTTGAATCGTCTCTCCTCTGTTCAGAATCCTCTAAGGGGTTCTCACCTCTTTCGGGTCTCGCTGTAATCTATAAGGCCTGATTTGATTTGGTGCCAAGGAGCCCTGGTGGTGCTAGCCACTCTGTGGAAGAAAGATGTGGCAGTCTATGTCTGTAAAGATTACAGCTTTGGAAACCCTATAGGGCAGTACTGCTTGTCCTGTAGCATTGCTATGAGTCAGAATCGACTGGATGGCAAAGAGTTTGGTTTGTTTTTTTCTTTTTACCCTCCTCAAGGAGCCCTGGTGGCACTCCTTGTAATGGTAAGCTCTAGGCTGCTAACCAAAAGGTCAGTGGTTCGAACCCACCAGCCGCTCTGCAGGAGAAAAGACCTGGCGATCTGCTTGCGTAAAGATTATAGTTTAGGAAACCCTATGGGGCAGCTGTACTGTGTCATACAGGGTCTCTCTGAGTTGGAATCCACTTGACGGCACGCAACAACAGCTCCCGTCTAGTTCTCACATTGCAGCTATGCTGGCTTCATTTCACATTCCAGGCACGCCCCTCCTTCTGGACTTCCCACTAGCTCTTCTCTCTGATTGGAGTGCTCTTCCACCAGATGTTCACAAGGCCTCATTTCCTTACTTCCTGCAGTGTTTACTCAAATGTCAGTTTTTCAGTAATTCCTTCCTTACCTTCCCAATTTAAACATTTAGCTTACCTTTTCTACCATTATACTTCTTATCTCTTCCCTGTATTAATTTTCCCTTTGGAGTTTATGACTGTCTAATTTTTTTTCCTTTTACTTTATTATTGTCTCTCCCCTGCCTCCCCATTATAGTACAAGCTCCAACAGGGTAAAGTTTCTTGGCTTTTTAAAATCTCTTTTTGTTTATTTTGATATGTCCAATGCCTAGGAAAGTGCTTAACATGTAGCAGCTACTCAATAAATATTTGTTGCATAAATGACTAGATCATATTAAATAAGTATATTAGTTTCCTATTGCTGCTGTAACAAATTCCCACAAACTTATTGGCTTAAAGCAATACAAATTTATTCTCTTACAGTCCTGGGGGCTGGAAATCGAAAAATCAATCCTGTGACTTTTCAACTGTTAAGGCAATCCCGGTTCCCACAGATTCCACCAACAGGAAGTGAGCTGTTCAATCCCTGCAACCCCTAGGAAGAACTCTCTCTCCAATGCCCACCCCAAATTTAGCCATGGAATACAGTGGACAAGAAAATTTTCCAGAAGAAAGAATGAGGGATTCCAGAGCAGTTAAGAGAAACTTAACTGTTTCCAGAATGTTGGGTCCTTGTTATTGCTGTTCAGCAGTATATGATGTGCAGTATAAACAGGTGATTCCTGATGGTTTCCTGCTCCCCTCTGATAAATGCAAGGGTTTTCTTAGAGCTCATTCTTCCTTCTCCACTTTCATATATTAGGTATGTTGTGGAAAGATAGCATATGGCTTGTTGTTGTTGGGTATTATCCATCCTATTCCGACTCATAGCGACTCTACAGGACAGCGTAGAACTACCCCATAGAGTTTCTGAGGCTGTAATCTTTACAGAGTAGATTGCCAGGTCTTTCTCCCAGCACATGCCTTAGGAGACTAATTTATGAGGAGCAACACTGGCACTTGAGAAAGAGGATTACTCATCACCCAGAGACCACGGACTTAGAGCTGAATGAAACTTTGGGTTTCTTACGTGGGCACTGGGATTTGGCATATAATGTATCCATGGAAAGAAAGTGAATATGAATGCTGGGTAGTCAAAGGGATAGCATCTGGCAGCTATTGCTGGTGCCTGTGGAAAGATTTTGTCACCCGCTCATTCTTGCTTGCTAACAGAACTTTCATTCTGTTCATTTGTCAATGCAATGAATTACTTAATACAGCACTTCTAGCCAGGGTCTTTGTAACTCCCACCAAATGAGTGGGTGGGACTATGCAAATGCGGTATTAGTGACCCACCAAGGGGATTGGATAACTTTCTAATAATGCAAATAAGGTGCATTGCACCCTTGTGAGGGTGGGACCATGCAAATAAGGTGTATGGAACTCTAATGAGGGGATTGGTTAGTTTTGCCATCCTTCTAGGCTTAAAGGGAGACACAGAGAGAAGAGAGAGGAGCTGTGACATGGAAGACAGAGAGAGGCAGCAACGGCAGCAAAACCAAGACGGAGAGGGAGAGCTGTAACACAGGAGATGGGGAGAAGCAGCGGCAGAGAAATGGCACAGCAGAGGCAGCAGAAACAGGAGACCGACAGGAAATGGTGGGGTGGGCTTCCCTGCCCATGGAGAGAGAAAGCGGAGTACCTTTGTGCAGGAGGCTTGCTGGAAGGGTAGGGTGCCTCTGGACACTTGGTGAAGCTAGGTTTGATGACCCATGGAGCTAGAGCTGAGTGCTTTCGTGCCGAGGCTCACTGGCAGAGTGGGGTACTTCTGGGCACTTATTGGCGGAGCTAAAGGATCTTTGTAACACTGGCCCAAGCAGGTCAGGGGCCGGGCTGAGGGGCAGAGGGCCAGAGAGAGGCCTGTCTGCAGGCACAGCTGAGAAGAGGCTGTCCTGATTGAACAACAATATCCTGAGTCGTTTCTGATCCTGAATTATAACCTGTTACTTGCCTAATAAACCCCATAACTGTGAGTATGGTCTGTGAGTTCTGTGTGGCCATTGCAATGAATTATCAAACCCAGCAGAGGAATAGAGAGTGCTGTGGGAGGGACAGTTGGTGTCAGAATTGGTAAAAAGGTTGCAGGGAGGAGGCAAGTCTGACCTCCACCTCATAGAAATCAGCCTTGGGCTGTTGATGGGCATAATGATTCTCCTCCTCGCTTATGAAGTTAGACATGGTTTTTGTTAGACAAGGAGAACAGACGCCTCCACCCCCATGCCATTTTTACAAAGGTGTAATGGTCTGCACTTCTCCCCTGACACAGTGTTACTCTGGGTAATTGTTATATCAAAATCATGTCAAACACATATTAAAATTTGACAAAATTTCCAGGGAACTTTAACAGGGAAATGGATATTCTAGTAAAGCTAAATGGAAATGTCTGGGAGATTTATATATATATAAACTAACCAGAAGGATTTCAAAAGAAGGAAGGTGAGCTGGAGGGGCAGGCTTGAGAGGTAAGCTTAATCATAAAAAAACAGATTTAACAAAAAGAGAGGAAAGAAAGGAGATTGGTGAAGCATGGTCAAAGTCACAGCACTGGCTCTAGTAATCCTGCTAACAGACAGATCCAGAATCAAGAAGCAAGGGAAGAATGAGCCTTAAGAGTCTAAAGATGAAAGAGAAGGAACATACTCAAATCTGAGCAATGATGAGGAGGTAAGAAAGCACAGAGATCAGAGGTGACAGCCTCCAGGTGGATCCCAGTTTGTGGGCAGTAAGGTGACAGCTCTTAAGACATGAAGCCTGTGCTTGAGCAGGGCTTTGAACCAGTTCAAACCAGTTCAGTCATGGCCGATGAAGCAAAATCGGAAGAGATCTGAATTTTAAAAATTTGTGTGAAGCAGAGCGACAGCCAGAATGGGAAGAATTATGGGTCAGAGCCCTGGAATGGGAGACTCGAGAGAGGCATAGTGATCCCGTTCAAGAGCCTGATGGGGGAGATTAGATTACTGACAGGGCTGTGGAGAGTCACACGCATCCAAAGTGGTGTGATTAGCTGCCATCTTTGAGCAGGGCACTGCTGTTTCCGACTCTGCCAGTCAAGAAATTTGCTATGCAAACAGGTACACTGTCCTTGTTTTCTAAGAGGGGGATTAAGTTTCTAGCAGGGTATTGACCTGTAATTTTTCCCATTCTGGTTTTTGCCCAGTTCACTCACATTTTACAAATTCGGGTCCTTTCCAGTTTTGCTTTGTAGGCCATGATTGAACCAGGAAGAACTGGTTCGAAGCCCTGGCCTTGAGAAGTAAGACAAACATTAGAAGAACTGGGAGACAGCGGGGAGGCTTCTGTTTTTGCTCACACCTATCGGAGTGCCAACCTTCTGCTTCAGCTCCAAGGGTATTTTCATATATTTACACTCAGGGTTCCATCTGTTATTTCCTGCCTGGCTCATTATGAAATCCTTGTACCTGCTAAAAGCAACAGAATTTCTGCACTTTTCCTCCCCTGTCTCTGGGAGTGAGAGTTGTGGATGACCAGAAGTCAGCACTGCAGGCAGTTATTCTGCCCGCTCTGACTGTCTGATGCCCTGGGTCACCCTGAGTGACTGTGACTGCCCGCATCTCCAGCTGTTAGTCATTGGCACGTTGCTGCTGGCTCTGCCCCTACTTGGTTATTGAGGGGCTACCTTGGAATTGTTTATAAACAAACACCGCAGGGGAAGCTAGAGAAATGTGACCAACACTGTTGCCCTGAAGGAGACTTAAGTGGGGACTGTAACACAAGCATTCCAATTACATGTAAAGAGCTGGAGTAGGCATTGAAGATTTTCTTCTCCCTTTATTATTTAGCTGTAGGGCAAAAAGATGGGAATTAAACCAGTACTCCCCTTTCAAAGTAAAGAAAAGCTTATAGTCTCTGAACCAGTTTTCCAAGGTCAATTTAAAGGTAAATATTTGCATTCAGACGGTAGGAGGGAGAGAAGGAGGAGATTAAAATGTTCATGCTGACAAATCTTCAAATTAAAGCGTTAGAGTGAAGCTTCTTAATAAATATTTAGAGTAAGGGTTTTATTTTTTAGAGGGCTGGGAAAGGGAAGTACACAAATCATAATAAACTAAGAGCTTTAATCTAATGGCGTTCGTTTTCATTCTAAGGCCCCTTAGGAGAGTCGTGAATTCGAAGAACCTGTAGCAGAGTCAGAATGTGTGTGGCATGTTGTCCAACAGCTCAGAGCCGTCTCTGGGCTCTGCATCTGCCTGTGGGTGCTTGGTAGTCAAGGCTTCCATCACGGCTTCTGTCAAAGTGGCAACACTTTCTCTCTAATACGGTTGGAGGCAACGGGTGCTGCAGACATTTAAACAAAACCCCTTGGTCTTGATCCCCAGGAAATGCTGGTTAAGATTTGGCTCAGTGACTCAGTTCGCAGCAATTCACTATCCACCTGGGAGGACAATTAAGAAGGGTTTAGGCAGATATCAATAAGAGGACCATATTACATGAATTTCTAAAATGAAGATACTTTTGAGATGTTTGACCTGTCTCTAACAAATCAGAAGCACGGTTCTCAGAGAACCCAAGTGGAAGATAAATATTCAATCTTGGAAAGATTAGACCAACTCTGGAGTGTACTACAAAGACATGACACTGTCACAAGACACTCACAAGCTTATTAGATCACGCTGTACATTTTCTCCAGTTCATTTAATTTCTCCGGTGGTGTAATTTTCCCGTAAGTGGTAGAAGACAATGTTAGTCTCTGAAGAAATCCATATTCCTTAAGGGTGACGATTGTTACGTGATTAGTTTTGCGTATTGCATAGACTCTGACTTCCATCTTTTTAACACTTTAATATGCAAATGTTTTCTCATTCAAGCACTCTCTAATACTTTTTGGATACCGGAAACTTTCTGAAGCTCTACGAGAGCAACACATATCCTTGACTTGAACCAAAAATTAGTTCTTATTACTTTTCCTGCCGCTTAATTTCTTAGTTTCAGGTCAACAGACAGCAATAAAAAAATAACCAGCAAACTAAGCAAAAAAATATATATCTCAGTGACTAATGAATTAGACTGTATTTTCAACAGACAGATGGCATTGTGAGTCCTAATACTTGCTAGGTTGTCTTCTGTGTGCTATTCTATAAAGGAACCACTCCAAAGTGGCTTCTTCACTTTCCCGCAGCATCAGCAGGAGTGTGAAATAATTCTTCCTTTCAGTATGTGCAGCTTGTGCTTGGTTAGACTATTATGCTCTATAAAGGAAACGAAAAAATAAAAAAGTGTGCTATAAGTGTGGTGTCTGTCACCTCCCAGACTAGGAAAGGGTACAAGACTGTTTGCTCAAGGATATAATTTTGCCCTTTGTCTTAATTAGCAGTTGGATGATTGCAAGGCATAAAAATGGGGTGAGGTCAAACTATAAATACGTGTTCACCTACAGCCAATGTGTTCTAAATAATTTTCTCTTCCTTTGAGCCTGATGTAGTCATGCTAGAAAAAAAATGATCTGACTTAAAAAGATGAGGCAGAATGTGTGAACCAGAAATAACATACTTTATGTAAGAATGGAGATCGTTCTGTGAACTACCTGAGCATTCTTCACTCTCGCTCCCTTTTTCTTATTGACAGTCACACTTTAACTCTGTAATTACTCAAAGTTTATTTTTAAAAAGAGCAAGTATTGCTTCTGCCCTTTAAAAACCATAACACACTGCAGAAATGAAAGATGATAGCATTATTTTGGTTTTAATTATCATTACTGGCTTTGAGATTTGTGTCTAGAATCAGTAGGGGTCTAATGACATCTCAGAGGTTAGTGGACCTATGATACCAAGCCATTAGGTGGAACTGCAAAAAATACCATTCAAAACTCTAACGGCAGTTATTGAGCAGCTCTTTTATTCCAGGGCCATATTAGGTGTTCATCTCTAAGGAGGGTTGCTAGATTTAGCAAAAAACAAAACAAAATGAAAAGGACAAACCAAAAAACAAAACAGGGCATCCAATTAAATTTGAATTTCAGATCATTTTTTTAGTATAACTATGCCCCAATAATTTGTCATTTATCTGAAATTCAAACTTAATTGGATGCTTTGCATTTTATCTGGCAGCCGTACCTCGAAGCCAAAAAGTCATAATCTCTGATCTTGAGACCCTTTCTCTTGTGAGGAAGTCAACACATAAATGTTACTGGTGAAAGTTGCAGTCAAAGTGGAGGAAATGCTTCATGAGCACAGAGGAAGGTGTGTGCTCGCTCGATTAGCCCTCTCTCCTCTCGCTAGAGAAGGGCCCGCAGGTACTCAAACATATTTAGCTGAATACCAAAGACCTTCAGTCCTAAGAGTGATTTGTTCCCCCTGCAATTTATTCTTACTAACGTTGCGTTCTGAAAAATACCACAGAATTAGGGTGAACGAACAAGTCAGGCTACCTAACCTGAAAGGGCTTGTGGAGATTCTCCTCTGCTGGGTTTGTATAACTGAGAAGACATACCACGTCAGATACTGATTTAAAGCTACACATGGCACAGAGCAAAGACTCTTAACTAGTTCTGGAAGCTGTGTCTGGTCACATGTTTGATTTCTTACCTCTAAGAAATATACAAGGAGCCCTGGTTAAACAAACGGTTAAGTGCTCGGCAGCTAACCGGAAGGTTGGCGGTTTGAACCCACCCAGTGACTCCAAGGGAAAAAGACCTGGCGATCTGCTTCTGTAAAGATTACAGCCTAGGAAACCCTATAGGGCAGTTCTATTCTGTCACTATGGGGTTGCTGTGAGTCGAAATCAACTCGGTGGCACACAGCAACAGTAAGAAATGTACGGTGCCAACATAACTAGCCCATTGCCATCCAGTGGGGCTGGAATCACGGCGACCCCATGTGTTACTGTATATACAGTGAGTTAAATGATGCAGAATCAGTTGCATCCATTTGTTCCATCTAGTACATGGTGAGGGAGGGAGAAAAGGATGGTAGATAACGTATCTTCTATTCATAAGGGGGAAAAAACGTTAAAAAACTAATCTGTAACTGTAGGTAATTCTGACAAGAGTTATAAAAATGTTCTCAGCTATTCTTTAACAGGGTTAGATATGTATTTTGAGACTTGAATGCATTATTGGAAGTGATTTCTCTGGGCAAATGAAGATTTCATATTGTAGAGAATTAAGTTGCTGACCAACGTATCAGATTATTCAGATGCAATATCATTTCTTAACACGTTAAGAAAAGTCTTGTGATACTTACTGCAAACCAGATAAGACTGTTTGAGTATTCTATTTTGAAGTACAAATCAACCTACAAAATTTAATTTGAAATACTTTCTTAGGCGCTCAAAAGTTGACCTAATTTTTCTTGTTATCAACTGTTAGAAAAACAAGTTTCATTTTGATTGGTCATCAATTATTTATAAATCGCTTTCTTTCTCCAATAAACCAAAGAAAGAGTCACACTGAAGTAGGTTTAATAGTAACAAGAAAAAAGTAGAAAACCTCTGGGGCTATGGGGAATTGTCAAGATTTGCCAAACGTTGAAGCTTGCAGTGTAAACCAAACACACAATATTTATTCACTTCTTGGAGATAAGAAACTTTTTGTTCCCAAGATAAAATATAGGAAAACGCAAGGACAGTGCTGTCGTTCCAGCATTACCTTTAAGACATCTTTGACCGTGTCAGGTAGCTTCCCTTACTCCAGTTTCTGTTTTCTGCAATGGGTGTAATCACGTGAGCTGGCCGTAGAGAGAGGATAAAACAAAAAAACAGACCCGTTGCCTTTAAGTTGATTCCAACTCATAGGGACCCTATAGGACAGAGTAGAACTGCCCTATTTGGTATCCAAGGAGCAGCTGGTGGATTCGAACTGCTGACCTTTTGGTTAGCAGCCCAATGCTTAACCACTGTGTCGCCAGGCCTCCAGTGATAGGATAGGGCAGGATATTTTTGTTCTTCTATAGATATAAACAGTCTTGGTGGTGTAGCGGTTAAAGCATTCAGCTGCTAATCTAAAGGCTGGCGGTTGGAACCCACCAGCTGCTGTCTGGGAGACGGATGTGGCAGTCTCCTTCCTTAAAGGTTTACAGCCTTAGAGACTCTTGGGGGCAGTTTTACTGTGTCCTGTAGGGTCGCTGTGAGTTGGAGTCAACTCGATGGCAGTGGGTTTGGTATTTAAAAAAAATTTTTTTTTTGGTTTATAGATTTAAAATAACCTCAGGTGACTGGTGAGGAAGAATACAGGCCTTATCATGGCACTGCCTTGGGTCAGTACTAGGTGGAGTACTGCATAGTACTAGGTGGAGTACTGCAGAGTACTAGGTGGAGCGCTGCAGAGTACTAGGGGGAGTGCTGCAGAGTACTAGGTGGAGTGCTGCAGAGTACTAGGTGGAGGTGAGATGGGGTGTGTATAGTAGAGATGTCTGACCTGAAGCTGGCAGGGTAAGCTCTGTCTGCACAATGAACATGGTAGGTAACTGGTGCCATTCATCCCCTCTGCTGCTTACGCAACTGGTTCCACCACCCCCTGTCAGTTTGTTGTACTGTGATGGCTTCCATGTTGCTATGGTGCTGGAAGCTATACCACTGGTATTTCAAACACCAGCAGGGTCACCCATGGTGGACAGGTTTCTGCGAAGCTTCTAGATGAAGACAGACTAGAAAAAAAGGCCTAGATATCGACTTCCAAAAATTAGTCAATGAAAACCTATAGATAACAATAGACTATTGTCTGATCTAGTGCTGGAAGATGAGCCGCTTAAGTTGGAAGGCACTCAAAAAACACAGTGGCCGCAACAATGAACTTGAGCCCACCAGCGATCATGAAGATGTCACTGGACTAGGCACTGTTTCGTTCTGCTGTACATGGGGCCGCCATGATAGAAGCCCATCTGATGGCAGCTACCAACAACAACTGCCTCAAGAGCCCACACCTCATGGCGGAGCACAGATGCTCCCCGTCTGTGAACAGCTTGGGACTGAGTCAGATGTGTTTTCTTACCAACGTGACAAGGTAAACAACTCTAATTTTTAAGTTTTTGTGGGGCAGGAAACGATGATTCTGTCTCAAAGACCTACAGCATGCTACTCCTGCTAAGCAAAAAGTCGGCAGTTCAGATCCACCAGCCGCTCCTTGGGAATGCTAAGGGGCAGTTCTACTCTGTCCTGCAGGGTCACTGTGAGTCGGAAACGACTTGACAGCAACGGGTTTGTTTTTTTTGGTTTTTATACTAAATTAAGGAAACACGCTAACAGATTTTGAGGGAAACTAGCGTGGATGCTTGAACACTTCAATATTTGGACAAGAACGCTAGAGATTTTTAAAGAAGACATCATTTATTCAACAAATATTCATGAATCAACAACGTTTCGGACACTGTGCTTGACGTCGGCATTACTGTTGTACACAAGATGAGAAGCTAACGTGTATTTTCTAGCTCCCTGGAGTTCATATATAGACATAAGAGGAGAAATCCAGTCCTTGCCAACATCAGTTGAATGAAAATCATCACCAGGATGCAGAGAACAGTAGTCTTCACAGGATGTGATTGTAAACTACATAATAATAAATGTTGCAGTACACATACACAAAATGTTTCGTTTTATGTGACAGGGACATGTACAACAGTTACTATAGCCACCAAGAAAATAATCTTTGCTAAGACATTCCAAAGGGCCACATTTAGGAACACAGCAGGAAAGCAGCTGTATTTATTTGCATGTATTTACATGAACACTGCACATTCTTCATTAGAAATTAGAATTTAAAAAAAAAATAATTTTGAAGTTTTCTTTTTCTCTATACTTTCTTAAAAACCTACTTATGTTTTCCCAAGTATCCCTACTAGAGGTTTGGAATAAATATTTAAAAGTTGTTCCTCACTGACCATGTTAGCAAGATGTATTATTTAGCTTTTAAAAATGTGGTAGGTGTGCAATCCTGCTGGAATCCAAACCCAGAGAAAGAGATGAGCCGAGTAATGATAGAGTGCGTAGTCCCGGGTATGATGAGAGATAAAATAGTGTGTTCCACCTTCTAAATCCTCATCAAAGGTATAGTTCCACTTGTGAGCCCCTTCATGTCTAGACAGACTAACAAGTGCTCGATGCGTTTTTATGTAGTTCAGTTTTCAATGGAAGTTTTACCTCTGTTTTTGTTTTCAGGTCAGGGTTATTGTAATAGTTATAACAGCAATAATAATAAACAGCGCTCCTATGTTATTTCTTTGATGAATGCCAGCCACTTTGCTAAATACCTTGGCCAATTTATTTGACAGAAAAAAAAAAAAATCCTATGAGGTAGGCAGTATAATTTTACTCATTTTCAGATGAAGAAACGGAAGTTCACAGAAGTGACCTGAGCAAAGACGCAGAGTTAATAAGCAGGCTAAACCATCACCAACCGTTGCTGTGGAGTCGATTCTGACTCATAGCGAACCCTATAGGACAAAGTAGAACTGCCCCATAGGGTTTCCAAGGAGCAGCTGGTGGATTTGAACTGTGGACCTTTTGGTTAGTAGCTGAGTTCTTAACCACTACACCACCTGTCTGAGCCCAAATCTTGTGATGTTTACCTCTACTTACCCTTCTAAGGAAAGTAATAAGACAGAAATTAAAAAAGAACAAGTCTTGTGTGCGAGACAACCAAACCCAAACCACTTGGATAGGATTAGAGGTGGGGTTTAATACATATATAAAGTGTCTATGTGAAAATATGATGATATAGTCTTTATATAAACTATATGCATACAGAAATATAGAAAGTGAGATGCATTATTTTAGTCTCATGCTCTTTATTGAAAACAATAGTAAAAACAACCAAAATAAAGCAAAGTCTATCTTATCAGCCAGGAAGTGCTGGGTAAGTGGATGGGTCTGGAATACTAAATAAGCCTGCTGGCACCTCACACGCTGCTGCTGGTTCAATATCATAATAAAGTGCTCCTTCTGCCCAAATGAAGAGTTTCAGAACTTATGGGTATCAATCTGAATAATTCTTAAAGTAAAAGAATCATAAAAACCACATATTACAAAGAGAAGAACTGAAGTAAAAACTGAATCCTTGGACTATTACATTACACCTTGATTTTTAATCCTTTAAATCATTTTGCTTAGAAAGAAAATGACAATTTCTGTAATTTGGGAACGGGTTGATCTGCTTGCACACTATGCTCAGACTTAACCAAAAAGATGTTCTTGTTTAAGCTCTTGCAAACACATGTAGCTGAAATCACCAGGCTGAGAAGATGTGTGATGGTCCTAAAAAAACATTGCTTTTGTATTTTGTTCTAGTGCTTCAACACCTATAATTATCTTCTCCGTCAATTCAGACATTTGCTCCCAAGTTCCTCTACAACCTGACTTCACCTCACCTGCCTTCCCTTCTTCCCCTTCAGTCAGGCACCCTCCCTCTGACAGCACGTCCACACACAGATTTCATCCCTGCCTCATAACCCTGCTTAGGTTAAATACAGTGCTTGTGTATATATACGGTGTCTTTTCTTCTTCTCCTTACCTACTATAAAGATTCAGTTGAGTCTTTTCTGCTCCACAGAGCCCTTTCTGAAGAGTTCTAACCTCTATGACACTTAGAATCCTTATCACACAGCTTATCACAGAGTGTTTCAGCATTCATGCCAAACCCACTGCCGGGGAGTTGGTTCGGACTCATAGCAACCCTGTAGGACAGAGTGGAGCTGTCCCATAGGGTTTCCAAGGTTGTAAATCTTTATGGAAGCAGACTGCTGCATCTTTCTCCCACGGAGTGGCTGATGGGTTTGAACCACAACCTTTTGGTTAACAGCTGAGTTCTTTAACCACTGTGCCACCAGGGCTCCATATAGATATATTTTAAAAGAAACAAAAACAAAAACTTTGCTGTCGAGTCAATTCCAATTCTTAGCGGCCCTATAGGACAGAGCAGAACTGCTACATAGGGTTTCCAAGGAGCAGCTGGTGGATTTGAACTGCCGACCTTTTGGTTAGCAGCCGAGTTCTTAACCACTGCGCCAACAAGTCTATAGATATATATACATATATAAACACACACACGTATATAAATGTATATCCATATATATCCATACATATATCCATACATATGGAGATATATATATATATATATATCCATATATATATATAAAATTTCAAAAACTTGGAAAATAACCTAAGTAGGAAATCAGGTAAATTTTACTTTCATGTAGGGAGGTAGCTATAGATAATTTGATGAAACTGGAAGATACTAACTTTTATTGTTTACTAAGCACTTACAATGTTGAATTCTTTTTTCTTAATTTCTCAGAAAAAACTTTATGACAGTGAATCTGTTATTATCTCATTTTGCAGATGACTGTGGACAGAGGTGATCAGGAAGGGACTCACAAGGCGCTGACTGGGGTCGCCTGTGGGGAGTATAACTGGGTATTGGGGGAGACTTGGTTACCATTATGGGCCTTCTGCGCTGTTTTTAAAAAGCAGTGTCTACACATGTCCAATGCACAGTAGGAAGAGGAGAAGTAAACACTGGTTGTTTTTTTTCCCTTTACCTGAACTGTGAAGCCTTCACGAAGAGGCAGTGATCTGTCAATGTGTACTGATACGTTCAGCATTTCTGCTGCTGGAACACTTCTCTTCATCCAAGACTCAATAAACATGTAAGTGCAGTGTCACAAATAGAAATTCTTTGAAAAAGTAGACTGGTCTTTTCTGGGGGAGAAGGAAATATTTTACTTATTTTATACTTGGAGTGTTGTAAAACAATGCAACTGCTTTTTAACAACCATGAGAACTTCTGAGAATTCCCTGTGAAGGAGACACTTTGGGAGAATATAGGATCTTTTGAAGTGATGCCGCCTTTGTTCAAAACCATTTTTTCTTCTTTAAGAATTTGTAAAGGATTCTAAAATCAATTTATATATTTAAATGTGTAAAGTGTATACCAACATACAACTGGATATTAGTTAGAATATCAGATAGTTAACTTGTGTATCAGTCAGGGCCACTCAGGAAATCAAAACTTACATAAAGTAATTCAGCAGAGGGATTTTAATAGGGAGAATTACTTTGACAGGTGTTAGGAGAGTTAAAGGAGCTACAAGGAAGGTGAGATAAGCAGCTGCTGAGAGTTGCCACATTCCCTAGGTTGGAGGTTCAAAGGGAAAAGTCCAGGAGCTAGAATCACCAATCAGAAGCAGAATGTCTAAGGGAAACTAGAATCGTGGAGGAGATCAGCTGCCTAAGATGGCACCAAGGAGCCCTGGGGGCACAATGGTTAAGCACTGAGCTGCTAACTGAAAGGTCGGTGGTTCAAATCCAGCTGCTTCTGGCAGAAAGGCATGGCAATCCGCTTCCATAGAGATTCCAAAAACCAATCCAAACCCGTTGTGGTCGAGTAGGTTCCGACTCATAGCGACTCTATAGGACAGAGTAGATCTGCCCCATAGGGTTTCCAACGAGCAGCTGGTGGATTCCAACTGCCAGTGGTTAAGAGCTCGGCTGAGAACCAAAAGGTTGGCAGTTGGAACCCATAGACATTACAGCCTCGGAAGCCCTATGGGGTAGTTCTACTCTGTCCTGTTAGTCGGAATCAACTGGACCACTGACAGAAACAAGCAGCACAACAAGATGGCACCAAAACAGAGGGCAAAAGAAAGAAATACTCTGGCTTCTCTCTTTCTTCTGCATCCAGCTTCTGCCAGCACCTACCATTGGCTGAAATTACCCAGGAGTCAGTTAGCAGGGGATCCTGGGAAATGTAGTTTGCAGAGATCAGCTCCCCAGGCCTGTCTGACGCATAGAAGGGCAAGGGAGAAATTGGAATGATTTTGAGAGCAAACATGCAAGTAAACTGCACTGTATTAAAAACTTCCAATAAAAACTTAATAATGAGCACCCTGCACTTCCCCTCCTTTCTTTCTAGTACCAGCCTGCAAAGGCAAACACTTTTAACTGTTCCTTCTGTAGTTTCATTTATGTTTCTAAATAAAATCCTTTATTGCTATTTGATGAGTTTTCAAGTTGAAATACTATATATTGATTTTCTGCTATGATGGATATAGATTTAGTACTCCTATGTGTTCTCCTGCCTTCTTGCAATAGAAGTGCTGCATTATGTTTAGGTAAATCATCACTGCATCAATGTAAAGATTGTTCACTGCTGAGCCAAGCAGTATTCTGTGTTTACAGTTCCTATATTGTACAGATTTTTTTTACAGAATTATCAGTTTATTCTTACGCTTGCATAATTTCCCATTCTCATTCATATCCTTGTTCTGTTGTTACGTGCCGTCAAGTTGGTCCCGACTTACAGCAACACTGTGTACACAGAGCGCTGTCCCATCCTGCGCCGTCCTCACAGTCACTGCTGTGTTTGAGTCCATTGTTGTAGTCACTGTGTCAGTCCATCTCATCGAAGGTCTGCCTCTTTTCCGCTGACTCTCTTTACCAGGCATGATGTCCTTCACCAGGGACTGGTTCCTCCTGATAACATGTCTAAAGTATGTGAGACGAAGTCTCACCATCCACGCTTCCAAGGAGCACTCGGGCTGTATTTCTTATCATGGCTTGGGTCAGGCACACCATAGTCCTCAAAGTGACATCTTTGCTTTTTAACACTTTAAAGACATCTTTTGTAGCAGATTTGCCCAATGCAATACATCCTTTAATTTCCTGTTTGCTGCTTCCATGGATGTTGATTGTGGATCCAAGTAAAACGAAATCCTTGACAACTTCAATCTTTTCTTCATTTATCATGTTTTTGCTTGTTGGTCCAGTTGTGAGGATTTTCATTTTCTTTATTTTGAGGTGTAATCGATACTGAAGGCTGTGGTCTTTGATCTTCATTAGTAAGTGCTGAAGATGTCTTCACTTTCAGCAAGCAAGTTTGTGTCATCTGCATGTTGCAGGTTGTTAATGAGTCTTCCTCCAATCCTGATGTCACGTTCTTGTTCATATAGTCCAAGCTTCTGGGATTATTTGCTCAGCATACAGCTTGAATAAGTATGATGAAGGGATACAACCCTGACGCACACCTTTCCTGTCTTTAAACCACACAGCATCCCCTTGTTCTGTTCAAATGACTGCCTCTTGGTCTATGTACAGGTTCTGCATGAGCACTATTACGTGTTCTGGAAATCTCATTCTTTGCAATGTTGTCCATAATTTGTTATCCTTAATATTATCCTTTATTCTTCTTTATAATCCAATGTAATTTTCCACTGAGTCTTGTTTTCTTTTTTTAAACTAGACAATTCCCTTTATGAAGCGTCTTTCCTCTTTCTCTTATCTGGACTGACTGCACTCTAGAGTAGCTGCATACCGCAGTCTCGTGATTTTTCATTACTTATTTCCTGAGTTGGATGCACAGTATTCCAGAGTTCTTCCCCTTTCTTAGTTACTCTTTGCTTTTCTGTGGCATATCTTCAGAAACCTTCTAAAGGAAGGGCACATAAAAAGAAATGCACCTGCAGAATAAAGTATAAAATAAAGAACTGAAGGTTGAAATCTCTTCTTTTTTGCTTCCAAATTTGTGAGGTGTTGTTCCACTGTCTTAGGAAAAAGGGCTGCTGTTGATCAGTTCAGAGCTATTTAGATTCTTGTTCTCTTGTATGTGTTCTGTGTTCGTTTTTTCTAGAAAATGCCCCAAATCGCTTTCATATTTGATCCAATCACCCTTGACAATCCCTACTGCATATTTTCTGAAAGTTTGGATAATGGCATCATGCAGATAATAATTTGCATTTTGGAGCACTTTGGAGTTTTCAAAGTTCTTTTATATACATTATGGACTTCGAGCCTCAAAACAAACTTATTCTTTAATTATGCACATTTAAAAATAAAGAAAGCAAGCCCATAGTATCTTAAGCACCCTCCCCAAAGTCACAAGACTAAATGTTGGTAGATCAAGGAAACACACTGAAGCCTTTTTTCTCACTCTACAATATCACTTGACTATCTGCTCGATGAACTCTTTCAAGGTAACATGAATATGACATACCCCTCTATGGCTATAAAAATCATTGAGGACATAGTTGAACCAACATTTTATTTATGTCCAACTTCCTTTAGTGTAAATATAAATTCCTCAAAGGATATACTACCTATATTTTTTTGTATCTTGTTCTCAATCTGGGTACTGAAGTTGGCAGAAAATTGCATATTTGAATCATCTGGGGTGCTTTTTGTTTTTCAAACTACATTGAAGGAGTGTGTGTGTGTATGTGTGGTATAGATAGCAGGGGCAGGGGTGGTGGGGGTTTGTGGGTTGAGAACCTCAGTGTTAGAGCACTACCAAATGAGTCCATGAAGTTTCCACACCTAAAAATATATGAAAACTAGGTAGAATATTTCTCTGCCTAATGTGAGTTAAATTACTCTTGATTAAAGTTAGAAACACTAATTTATATTATAATAACATCAGACGTGCGCACCCATCGTAATACTTAGCCCATCGTAATACTTAACCCATCGTAATACTTAACTCGTCGTAATACTTAACCCATCGTAATACTTAATACGTAATGCTTTAGTATTGCTGTCATGTAACGACTTCATAGTAAATTTCTAGGATCACGTGTTCATAACATGATTCATTTTATCACTTCATTTCTATTAGTTCTTCAAGGGGCCAAATTAGCAATAAAATTGATAGGATATACAATGCCATTTGTGAGGCAGAGCACTATATTGTAAGTACCACTGAAGTGGGAGGTGAGCAATTTAGGTTCTAGTCCTATCTCTGTTTCTCTTTGGTTTTTTGCCCTTGGAAGATACTTGGTTTTCAGTATCACATTTATTATATTCATAAAATGAGATGAATGAATGAAGTTGAGTCTAAAGATCGACCAACGCTAATTCTCTGATTTCTGAAATCTTTTTTAAATTTGAATTCTTCAACTACCAGATCAATTCAAAGACATTCCTGGATATGACCATCAAAACCTCATAAATACACACACACGTACAGTTAAATTATCCACATAGAATGTAATAATTTATTTGTACTTTAAAGAGTCTTTCTGTTGAAAATTAAGAATTTACTGCCTTTGTAAAAGTTGATGTAATATAAACACCATCTTTCTTGGTAAGAATAACAGAGTAAACCCATATCAAAAGTTAAAATAAGAAAACTTAGGTAGTGTAATAATCTGGACATTATAAAACAAAGATTTTTATTCTGAGTTATCTGCATTTTTTAAAGTCAAGCTTTATTTTGACATGCACATTCTTCAACACTGTTTTGCAAGCAAGAATTTAAGACTCACAAAGGCATCAGAAAGGGCATGAATTAGGATCAGTGGCCCCAATTTGGTTTACTCCCAATGGTCCATGTGGCAAAATCAGAGATGATGAAAGAACAGAATTCAATGGAGAGTTCTGAATTCATATGCACAAAACGAGATAAGCCTCCCTCTAGATTCCTGTGTCAGTTTATGTCTCACGTTCCTAAATTATTCTGATACAACTGCTTGACTTCCACATCAAACCAGATGCCTTTCTGAACACTGTTTATTCAGCTTGCTTATAATCTACTTGCTATTGTATCTTTACTAGTGCTAAGTATGCGTGGTTAAAGGGTTTAAGCAATAACAGGATAACTTGTCATACTTTTAAAACACCTTATTAATTTGCATTTAGGTAACTTAAAACATGACATGTTAAAATATGGTATGCTTCTTGATAAAGTTTTCTATGATAACTAGGCATATAGTTGAATTAATTTACTATGAAATATTCAAAAATTACATTTTATGTGTATTTTCTTTAAAAAAAGATTAGCTCTGCATACTGTTTTGTACTCTTGTTTGTTTTTCTTTCTGTTTTTTGTCATAGTCAAAATGTTTCATACAATGTGTCCACATGCTTCACACAATGTGGACAGAAGACTGAGTTTTTACAAAACACAAAAGACAGTTAATTTCACTGAAAATGTTTATTAATAAAAGATTAAACATGATCATATCATATGCATGCTCCTAAAAATAATATCTTCATGATGTCTTTCTAGTCATAACATTTCAACTCTCTACTACTTTAAGATGTTTCTGGTTAATTTTTGTTTTACTTAGATTTATAATTTTGTTGTCGTTGTTAGGTGCCGTCGAGTCGACTCCGACTCATAGCGACCCTATGTACGACAGAACGAAACATAACCCCATCCTGCACCATCCTCACAATCACTGCTATGTTTGAGCCCATTTTTGCAGCTACTGTGTCAGTCCATCTTGTTGAGGGTCTTCCTTTATTTCACTGACACTCTACTTTACCAAGCATGATGTCCTTTTCCAGAGACTGTCCCTCCTGATAACATGTCCAAAGTACGTGAGACAAAGTCTCGCCATCCTTGCTTCTAAGGAACATTCTGACTGTACTTCTTCCAAGACAGATTTGTTCCTTCTTTTGGCAGTCCATGGTATATTTAATATTCTTCTCCATAACCATAATTCAAAGACATCAATTCTTCTTCGGTCTTCCCTATTCATTGTCCAACTTTTGCGTGCATATATTGCGATTGAAAATACCATGGCTTGGGTCAGGCACACCTTAGTCCTCAAAGTGACATCTTTGCTTTTCAACACTTTAAAGAGGTCTTTTGCAGCAGATTT
>NW_004444035.1:2787970-2798980 GCF_000243295.1 Trichechus manatus latirostris | reverse complement strand
TGACTGCTGCTTCCATGGGTGTTGATTGTGGATCCAAGTAAAATGAAATCCTTGACAACATTAGTATTTTCTTTGTTTATCATGGTGTTGCTTATTGGTCCAGTTGTGAGGATTTTTTTTTCTTTATGTTAAGGTGTAATCCATCCTTAGTCTTTGATCATCATCAGTAAGTGCTTCAAGTCCTGTTCGCTTTTCAGCAAGCAAGGTTGTGTCATCTACATATTGCAGATTGTTAATGAGTCTTCCTGTAATCCTGATGCCCCATTCTTCTTCATATAGTCCAGCTTCTCGGATTATTTGCTCACCATATAGAGTAAGTGTGGTGAAAGGATGCGCCCT
The DNA here is from genome assembly GCF_000243295.1 of Trichechus manatus latirostris. Lineage (NCBI taxonomy): Eukaryota > Metazoa > Chordata > Mammalia > Sirenia > Trichechidae > Trichechus > Trichechus manatus. Next base: position 2,798,641 of record NW_004444035.1, on the reverse strand, counting down.
GACACACGTCCTTCCTGACTTTAAACTGCACAATCTCCCCTTGCTCTGTTTGAACAACTGTCTCTTGATCTGTGTACAGGTCCCTCATGAGCATAATTAAGTGTTCTGGAATTCCCGTTCTTCACAATGTTATCCATAATTTGTTATGATCCACACAGTCAAATGCCTTTGCATAGTCAATAAAACATAGGTAAACATCTTTCTGGTATTCTCTGCTTTCAGCCAAGATCCATCTGACATCAACAAGATATCGCTCATTCTACGTCCTCTTCTGAATCAAGGCTTGAATTAATGGTAGTTTCTCGTCAATGTACTGTTGCAACCACTTTTGAATTATCTTCAGCAAAATTTTACTTGCGTATGATATTAATGTGGTAAAATTAAAAAAAAATTATAATTTTACCTTTGCCAATAAGTATTGGCTAAGTCATAATTCTAACAATATTAGGAAGGAGCTAATTAGATAAAATAGAAGTTTTAATTCTATCACCAGGAGTGGAATTTTATGTTAAAAGTTTCAAAAAAAAGCAAGAAAAGGATTATATGAATAAGAAGATTGTTGAAGACCAAATTTAGAATGTTTCTAGAACTTTTTCAGAAGCTGATTCATATTCGGTTGTATTAGAAATCATTTGTGTGAAGTACTTCTGGAATCCAAATAGTATAAAAAAGAAGGAGAAGAAGAAGGAGCAGGAGGAAAAACACAATTACTGAAAGAACTTAGAAAATTTAGTAAAAGTTTCCTCACAGAAAAATGTGGTGGAGAAGTTAGAGACAGTAGAGTTAAAACAAAGTAAAACAGTCACAGGGAGATATTCAGAGAGGAATGTAAACTTTTGAGTCTCAAAAATTATTCATATAACATGGTAAGAAATTTATAAGGAAAAACAAAAAATGGCTTTACATACAACAAGTTTCATGTTAATTTACATAATTATGGAGTAACACCTGCTTCACCCTGTAGACATCAGGTTGTTGGGCCAAGAGCTCTGATGCTACGCACACCATCCCCACTGGTGACCCGCTTTTATTACCATATATTTCATGCCTGCCTCCCGAGTTATTACCACGGTAATTGTTGAAATTCTCATTACGGAAAGCCAGCCTTTCATAAATATTATATGTGGCTATTATTGGCAGACACAGTGTCAGTTTTTCAAGAAATATGGAAATTCTGTAATTTGAAGTGATTCATTATTTATCTTTTTTCTAATTTTAATGAATACAAATGTCTCTTATTCATTAAAAATAGAACAACAAAAATATTCATCTAGCTATTATCTTTTTGATTGATCTGTCTCATTAAGCTAAAGTTTCCAGCAGGGCACCTGAAAGCACCTTAATTCTTCTTCAAAGAACATCACCACAGTAAAATTATTTGACTCTGGAAATCATTAATTTCATTTTATGGATATGAGAAACTTTTCTGGATTGAGGTAGACTATCAGTCCTTTCCATTTACTCCAAGGAGAAGTTGGAGAATAAGTTGAGAGTAGTTCTTTGATCTCATTTTAAGAAAGATAGCCAGAGTATTTTGTTTTATTTACTGGTAAAAACATAGCTGTAAGTTACTTGTGCATATGAAAAGGTGTAAAAAGATCACATAACTACTCATCATTATTTAGATGTTGGGAATGCCTGGATTGACACCTGTGGTTATTTTTCCCTGTTTAAAGAGCCTCCTGGTCCACTGTGATTCTTCCACTTGGTAGACTTTAGAATGACCAATCTCTGCCAGTCAAATCCAATGCACTCTTCACATGCTGGTATTTTGTAGATTAGGGAAGAAAATTTCTAAAGATGATTTGACAGTAGGAAAATATTTCATTTGATTGTAAAGAAAATATACCACTTTTGAAGAAGTAATTTTCAGTTCTCACTTCTGTAATTGTTGTTAGTTACCACGTGTATCAAATATAAGTCACTGTTTTTTCTCAAGAAGTCCCTGGGTGTTGCAACTGGTTAACCAGTTAAGAGCTCGCTGCTAACCATATAGTTGGAGGTTCAAGTTCATCCGGAGTCACCTCAAAAGAAAGGCCTGGCGATCTGCCTCTGAAAAAATCAGCCATTGAAAACCCTATGGAGCACAGTTCTATTCTGACACACATGGGGTTGCCATGAGTCAGAGTCCACTCGGTTTGGTTAACTGGTTTTTCCTCAAAATTATCCTTCAGAAGAGAGACTGTTTATGTCCTTAGTAAGTCTCTTGTATGTCTCTTTAAATCAAATTATTTTAATAACAAAGTTTATATTTGAATGAAATTATTTCAAACTGTGCTAGCTTTTGATGCTCATAGAGATCATCTTACTTAACAGGTGAAAAAGAAAGGAAAGAAATTTAAATCAGATTTCATAATTATTCCTAAAGGTATAGTCTCACAATTACAAGTATGGGATGTGGTTGTGTGTGAGTCTTTTTTTTTTTGATTTATATTTTATTGTACTTCAGGTGAAGGCTTACAGAACAGATAGTTTCTCATGTAACAGTAACACACGTGCTGTTTTATGACATTGGTTAACAACCCCACAACATTTTAACCCTCTAAATTCTCAACTTTTTTTTTTTTTTTGTGAAAATACACATAGCCAAAGATACGCCATTTCAAAAATTTTTTTTACATTGTGTGTGAGTCTTTTAACAATTACTTAAAAATAATTTGCAGAATGGAAAGGTTTGCCATTTCTATACGATGCTTTGGTTTCTGAGCACTCAGAAGAACGAGTGTTATACCTCAACATATTGAGTAGCACTGTGTTGAAGAGAATGGCGCCTGGATTTCTTAATGTGTGTCTCCTTTGCTCAATCTCAATTTAAACAGAGATAAATATGGCTCCATGAGCATCACGGGGCCCTGATGATGCAATGATTAGGTGTTTGGCTGCTAACCAAAAGGTCGGCAGTTCGAATCCACCAGCCGCTCCTTGGAAACCCTATGGGGCAGTTCTACTCTGTCCTGTAGGGCACTATGAGTTGGAATCGACTTGAGGGCAATGGGTTTTGTTTGGTTTTATGAGTAACAAGGACATACTTTTCTCGTTCCATGTTTCTGTCTCTGCACATAGCATTCTCCTAAGCCTTCCTCCTTGTATTTTAAACCAACTTAGAAGTAAAAATTATGTGCTGTGATAAATCTAAGATAACGTGTCTAACATCATTGCAATGATGATGAAGACAGTGTCACCAAAGACACCTGTGAAGAGTTTGAATGAGTGGGAAACAGCAATGTTTTAAAAAGAATATATAATTTTCTACAGGTGTGTTGTCCAATTTGGCAGTTATTAGCCACATGAAGCAATGTAAATTAATTAAAATTGAATAAAATTAAAAATTCAGTTCCTCATTTGCGCTCGCCGCATTTCAAGTGCCCAATAGGCACATGTGTTTCCGGCTACTATGTTAGAACAGATGAAGAACATTTTCACCGTTGCACAAAATTCTACTGAACAATATTCTACTACAGTGTGTAATTTGAAATGTCTGAGTACCTAAAATAATTAATATGTTAAGTAGACATTTAATTATTTCATTTGTATGCCTGTATTTCAAGTTGATCAAAACTATTTTGGGGAAAATGTGAAATTATCTAATATTTGATTTTTATATTCAGGCGTGCTGTTGTTGCTTCAGTTGCTGTCTACTCAGTTCTGACTCATGACAACCCCACGTGTGCAGAGTAGAACTGCTCCACAGGGTTGTCAGGGCTAGGACCTTTTGGAAGCAGATTGCCGGGCCCCTCTTCCAAGGCACCGCTGGGTGATTTCGAACCACCAGCGTTTCAGCTGGTAGTAGAGCACTTAACTGTTTGCACTACACAGAGACTCCTCTATTTGGTCGTAGATAGTAATATATTTAAAATATGCTGACCTTGTTTAGTTTATTAAAAGACAATGCCTTAAATGCCAGGGCACTTTGTTAATTTTGGGACAGCTGACACTGATACCGAATTTTGGAGAGCAAGGATTAGAGTCACCGTTCTAGGGCAGCGACTATGGGATCCCCCACTTAATGCAAGTTTTACAACTTTCATAATCTCTGACTTCATTTCACCGTGAATCACTTCAGCGTTTGCTACTGTAGGCTTCTGTTTTACAAAAGGGCCCAGGGGCACCGAAGACACGTTATGTGCAAATGTAATATAGAATAATGAAATTTCTGCTTTTGAAAAAAAGAGTGAGAATTCTATTTTCTTTAAAACATTTTCTCTTTGGCCCAATAAGTAAAACTTGTAGGATTAGTGGCCCTCTTACCCGATGATGTGCAGCACAGCATCTATGACTGAGTTTTAATGGAATTGAGGAAAAAAAAAATAAGACTGGTTTCTAAATTTAAAAAATACAAACCTGCCTTGAGTTCTAATCGGAAGTCAAGGAGATTATTTTACAAGTTAGTTTCTCTGGTTATGTGGACTTCTTGAAGGGATATTATCAAAAGCTTCTTTGCTGGCATTTAAGTTTGTTTTAACATTTCTGTGAAGAAGCAAAATGATTAACATGCAGAAATTCTTATTGTCTCCCTCTACACCTGGACAACTTCACTTCTCTTCCCCTAATTTGTAAATTTAGAAAGGACAAAAGTTGCTGAATGAAAGTCTTCATAGAAGAGCAATCTTCGATGGGAAAGTCCGACACCCGGTGGAGTGTGTAGTGAAAGTGGGTAGGAGAGGCCGTGCTGGGGAGAAAGTAACACATCAAGAAATTTAGTGCAGGGACAGAAGAAAAATGAGTGGATTAAGGAGGACATTGTGAAGAATTGCTATTCATTCATCAAGTCTCAGGTGAGCCCTCACCATTTTACCATGTACTGTGTAGGGGCCAAAACCAAAACCAAACCCGTTGCAGTGGAGTCATTTCCAACTCATAGCAACCCTACAGGACGGAGTAGAACGGCCCCATAGGGTTTCCAAGGAGTGGCTAGTGGATTCGAACTGCCGACATTTTGGTTAGCAGCCGAACTCTTAACCACTGCACCACCAGGGCTCCAGATAGAGTGTGCAGCATGTGAAAAATTCCAGAAAGGGTAGGACACGGCACATTGGAGGAGATAAAGGAATCCTGGTGTGGTGCGAGAAGACAGAGAAACGCCAAGGACGGTGGAGATGACTTTGTAGAGGAAAACAGAGGGCAGAGCATGTGGGGCCGGGAAGCCCGCACCGGGGTTGGGTTTAGTGCTGATTTTACATGGAGTGAGGGTTTCAAGTGGTTCAGTGTGGTGAATAGACTGGGGGTAGGGCACAAATGGATGTGGGGAGATTATTTAGGAAACTTTACAACACCCAGGTGAGAAATGCTGGCGGCTTGGATTAGAGTTTAAAGGGTTAAAAGTTATTTCCAAATTAGAGTGGTTTGCTGAATTATGTTCTTCGGTCCAGGAAGCATTACGTGTGTGTGTGTGTGTGTGTGTGTGTGTGTGTGTGTATACACATACGTATATGCGTGTATACATATACATATATATCTAAAACAGTAGCAAAGGATTCAGAGAAGTATTAAATGTTGAAGACTAGGCAGAAGTTAAAGATATGGAAAAACAAGGCTCATTAGAGTTCAGATAAGGGAGCCATTAGCTTGGAAGGTGGGGAAATGAAGGACTTGGCTACTGAAACGTGCGTGGTCACCAATAGCGATGAGGAGGAAGAGATCAGAAGAGATGAAGGTGCTCTTCAGACAGCTGGCCCTGTTACAGTATTCATGCAGGTCAGTGCTTCCATGGACAGTCTGTCCTGATAGAAGGCAAGACAAGTTGCACCATATCTTTGGAACTGAGGAGGAAAATGGAAGGTGCCCATGGCTGTGGTTTAGTGTGACGTTTGTGAAGTGAGATGTTGATAAAACCCCTGTGGATTTTTAAGCCAATACTTGAATTACAGAATCAGATACCTGCTTTAAACACTGATAATTTTTTTTTCTACTCTACTCCTGACAAGTTATTTGAAAAGCAGTTAAAAAATAATAAATGACTAAATGACCAACATTATTCTTTTCAATTGGGAAAAAGGTATACGATATTTTCTTCCGTGATGAATAATCATGTTTTTTCACATTTTTAAAGACTATTGTGTGAAGTCGGCCTCAGAGTTTCAACTGAACAAAAGGAGACCTATTTCCATGATAAAATCTTTTCCAATTCTTTGAAGATTTAGGGGGATGGAATTCGATGGATTAGTTTCCAACTGAACATGTGAAAAATAAGAAAACTAGAAAAGGTAATGCTAAATTCAAAATAATATAATGTTCCAAGACCTTGCTATATAAGTTTCGAACATTCTTTTTTTTGGCAAGTCATTTCCTTCTTTCTTTCTTTCTTCTTTCTTGATTCTGAGTCCCTGTGGAGACTGCGACTTCTTACAGCCAATAGGCCAATTTAACCTAAGTAAGGATTGTAAAACTTACTTAAGCTGAATTAGATTGTCAGTTCCCTGACAGAGCACACTTGTAATTCATGTCATATTAAAACCAGCTCCAATATTTCAGAGTCCTGGAAACAGCGTAGACCTGGCTGATCCTCAGGATTTACGTACAGTGATATAAGCTCTTAGTGTCCACCCCGACTGCCATAGAGCCCTGAAATGGAGTCTGCATTGGTCCTCAGAGGCCAGATTGAGAATTTGAAGCATAATGGAAAACTTTCTTGTCTCCTACCCATCATTTTATTTACACTATGGCTTCTTATGGAGCCCTGGTGGTTCAATGGTTAAGAGCTCGACTGCTAACCAAAAGGTTGGCGATTTGAATCCACCAGCCACTCCTTGGAAACCCTATGGGGCAGTTCTCCTCTGTTCTATAGGGTTGCTTTGAGTCGGAATCCACTCGACCGCAACAGGTTTGTTTATGTCTTATTGTACACTATGAAATGTCATAGATGTCTCGCAAGTTGGACAACTTATTAAAATTAAAAATAGATAATATTTGTTGACCATTGTGCTAAGTGCTTTATAAGCATTACCATGTTTAATCCCACAGCATTCCATGAAGCATACTATTTCATCCATACTTAATAAGGAAATTGAAGTTTAGACAGATTAAATAATTTACAACGAAATTATATAATCCAGTATCTTTCACTTACAGATGAAGATTCAAAAATATCGAGATGAGGATAACTGATCGGTGGTAGACTGGATTATTGTTAATTCTTCAACCCCCCCCCTTGCCACGTGACTTTGAGAACCATAGAGTAGGTGAGGTGTATTTCTCCTTCCCACTGATGTTGGGTTTGTCCACATGGCTTTCTTTGGCCAACACAATTTTACCAGAAATCTATGAGAAGAGCATGCCCCAAGGTCTTCAGCCTTGCCTCTGTAGAGCCACGTGGAGCAGACTTAAAATCGACTGAAGTCTGGAGCCATGGCCTGGCCAACCCACAGCTGAAGCTGAACTGCCCAGCTGGTGCAGACCTGTGAGTCAGAAAAATCAGTGTTTGTCATTGCAGCCCATTGAGTTGTTTAGTGGCATTATTACAACAATAACAATACAATATCCGTGGTTATATAAATCATTTTAGATAAATTAATGCTAAAGAGATGTCAAAGGAAGATAAAAACATTAAGAGTTGTCAAATGAGGGAACAAAGGTCAAAAAAACTAGTGACACAAAGTTCATTCAACTAGAATCAGAAATTCTTTTTAAAAAATATATTATGTTTTATGATTCCATTTACATAAAGTACAGAAACAGCCCAAAGAAATCTATACCATGAGAAGTGATTATCTTGGTGATGGGAGTAGAGTGACAGGAAGGGGTCAAGAGGAGGACTTCTGGAGGCTGTCAATGTTCTACTTTATCATCTGGGCCCTGATCATACAGTCATGGTCAGTCTGTAGAAATTTATTCGATGATACATTTATGATATGTGCACTTTTCTGTAAGACGTACTTTTTAAAAAATTGTGAAAACTACATAGAAGTCATAACAAAATTGAGTAGTTGAAAAAAATTCAAGTACTGTCATGGATTGAATTGTGTCCTTCAAAAATATGTGTCAACTTAGCTAGGCCATGATTCCCGGTATTGTGTGAGATATAAAAGAGAGAAGTGAGTAGAGAGACATGGGGACTTCCTACCACCAAGAAAGTAGCGCCAGGAGCAGAGCGCGTCCTTTGGACCCAGGGTCCCTGTGAGGAGAAGCTCCTAGTCGAGGGAGAGATTCATGACAAGGATCTTCCCCCAGAGCCAACAGAGAAAGAAAGCCGTCCCCTGGAGATGGCACTCTGAATTCGGACTTCTATCCTCCTAAACTGTGAGAAAATAAATTTCTCTTTCTTAAAGCCATCCACTTGTGGTATTTCTGTTATAGCAGCACTAGATGACTAAGACAGGTATTCTCATTCTTTCAAAATATTATTAGCAAACTTATGCGTATTATACATCGCATTCCAAAGGAACATACAAATTTTACTTAGTTACAGTTGCCTGGTATATATAATTTTATATCATGATTTTCTACCTGTAATTAAAGGACTTTTTCCCGTATTGCTGCATGTTTTATAATTATAAGTTTTAATAGGTGCTACAATAAGTGAATTAATCATAATTTACTTAAGAATTCTCATATTGCTGGATATTTTAGATTGCTCCCAATTTCCCCATTATGACTGTAGTATGATATACACGTTTAAGCATTTCAATTATTAGTTTAATTTACTTTCTGATACTATGTTTGATGCTTGTTCAGAACTAGAATTATGGATTTAAAGAGTTTGAAGACCTTTAGCTCACGTTGCCAAATTGCTTTCGAGAATCATCGCACAATTCAGGCTATCACCGCAGTACATGAAAGTAATGCCACCTCATTGCTGTTTTAGGTTTTTTTTTTTTTTTATTATTTACATTTATTGTTAAACACTTTCCCACCTTTTAAAATGGACATTTAGTTAAAAATGCACTACTACATTTGTGAATTGTATTTTCATATCCTTTCATCATTTAACTGATGGATTTTTACAGTTATTACTCTAATTTGCATGTTTTTTTAAACAAGTGCCTTGTTTGCTATGATTCTCAAATCTTTCGATGCTTTTATTAGTTTAAGAAATAAAACCTCAGGCAGAGATTTGGAAAGAAAAAAATTTAGTCTAGTTGTGTCTACAGAGTCCCTGGATGGTGCAAATGGTTAGGTGCTCAACTATTAGCAGAAAGGTGGGCAATTTGGATCAACCCAGAAGAGTCTCGGGAGATAGACCTGGTGATCTGCTTTCATTCAGTCACAGCCTTGAAAACCTTGTAGAGCAGTTCTGCTATGAGTCAGCTAGCTTTTTTTAAAAAACAATTAACTCTATAAATAGAATTACTTTGGTTTATGGTGTGAGGTATGAGTCTCATTTGATTTTTTTCCCCCAAATTGCAAAGCACTTATTCGGACAGTATTTATTGAACGCCCCTTCCGTTCTGCATGATTTTGGAATTTCTCTTTTAGCATATGTTATATTATTATGTCATCTCTCTGTTATGTCAGATTATCTCTAAGATAACCTTCCAGTAGTGATACATTCTTATATTCCTTATGTTCTTTAGCTACCATCATACCAGTTATGATCATTGCTCTATAGTGTTTGTGCTATTTTCTTCCCTAAAATGTAAGCTCTCTGAGAACAGAAAATATAGCTGCCATTTCCTTGTGTTTCCCAGTGATCTGCACAGTAGACAGTAAATGTTTATTGTTGTTGACACTGAAATACAACACGGAGAAGAGAAAACCCTCTCACATCCATTTGGCACGCCATGTCTGACTAATGTCGGAAATAACATCAGGCCTTTTCTTACCTTAAGCCACAGACACTGATAATGTGATAATCTCTGAGATCTGAATCCATCTCACAGTAAGGCTCCACTGCCTAGTATTGAGAATTATTGGGGACTTCAGAGTACAATGGTAGGGAAGGATATAGTCAAAGGATCTGGGAAAGATTCAGAGAAATAACCTCTGGAATAAACAATAATTAAAGTTTTAGAAAAAGCTGATGCAGAGAAGGAAATCATAAGAATTGAATCAGTGAAGCTGGCTCAGAAACATCAGTTTTCCTTCCTTGTATTTCAAAGATCAGGAATCATAAGGTAAAAACATTTACAATTTCATTTAATTTTTATCACTTCCTTATTGTTCATAGTTTAAGAAATCTCTTTGTTTTTTTGTGTGGTATTTAGTAGTAAAAAACTCTTTTAAACCTTCCCCAAAATTCTAACCTTTCAGGACAGAGGGAAAAAGAGAAATGAACTAAAATTCATTCTGAGTATATCTGAAAGGTGAAGATCTGAGTGAAGGAATGGCTGCTGTTAGCAAAGAAGTGGGCAGACAGACTATTCTTCAGAGCCTAGGGGATAAATAACAAGACAAGGCTTTGGAGTTCTTCCAGAAGCAGAAGTGAGACAGAGAGTGGGAGCTGATGAGAGGCTTGGGTATTTGCTCGGGATCCGTTTTCTCGTCTCTTCCTACGTGCATAGTTCTACCTCCTACATCCTTTTTTCCTTCTTCCTCTCCAGCATTTGATTCCTGGTGGATGTGTTTATTACTTGGACCTCTTTTCATTTTAGACTATCTTGCTGGGTGATGTCAACCACATGCAAATAGTCTCTAAATTTATGGCTCCGAGTTCTGCCCATTCAATTAACTTAAATGTTTTTTTTTTTTTTTTTTTAATATTTTTGGTCATTGGTTTGTCATTTTTGTTGATCCTTT
>NW_004444035.1:2763208-2779393 GCF_000243295.1 Trichechus manatus latirostris | reverse complement strand
TAGGGTTTCAGGATTGTTGATTCTCTGTTTGGCTTAGTTTTTCGGATCTTTGTTGTGGAGGGACGGCGTGGTGCTTCTGCCTAGACCGCCATCTTGCCGGAGACTCTAACTTAAATGTTTTCTGGGATGATTCCTATGAGGGTCCTACAGACAATTCAGATTTAGCATTTCAAAGCCAAGTTCCTTATTCTTCCCCCATTCTGCTCCAGCTACTTCTTCTATATTCTCTTTCTTAATTAATAACTTCAACATGCACACAGTCACTCAAGCAAGAAATACTGCAGCTGCTTCAAGTTTCCTTCTGTCTCATAACTCAAATGCTCACACCTCATATTCGAGTCAGTCCTGCTATTTGGAAATGTCTCTCAGTTCCATTTTATTATGGCTCTTGTTCAACGGGCTCTTTTAAAATCTCGCCTGGACGATCACCATTAGTTCCCGTTTTACTCATCATAATCTTTTCCATCTCTGATCAATTCTGCTCTCTGCTGGAGATGTTTTTCTAAAATACACATCTAATATTGATAGTCTCATTTTAAAGAACTGTTAATGTCATTACTTTGGCTATTGTATAAAGTCTACAATATGGCCTCTACCTACCTTTCCAACCTTATTGATTGTCAAGCCCATTCACGCACTCTGAACTTCCCTAAATGTGCTACACAGTGTCAGTCTTCCACGGCTGTATGATTAGCTCAAAAAAAAAAAACACCTCACCACGGTAGCACTCTTCTCCTTTATTCTGCTCTGACACATTCTCTTATACCGCCTGACACTCTGAGAGGTGTTCCATGGTTGGTGTTTGTCCTTGTACCTTACAGAAACACACACTTGTTGAAGGCAGGGCCAGTGCGACTTGCTCGTTTCTGCTCCCTCTTGCAAAACTGAGCACGATACTTTACACACAGGAGGTGTCCAGCAACTGTGCTTTACGGAATTGAATTTTGCCTTCTGTTCATCAAAAACAGTCCACTTTGATTCCTAGCTGTAACCTATTCTCCTTTGCAGGGCTTAACACTTCAAAACCCACTCGAATATGCCTAGAAAATAACTGGAAAGACACACAAAAATTCATTAAGTTGGTTACTTCTGGAGGCGAAGGTTAGCTGCGGAGAGGCAGAGGGAAACTTGAATTTTCAACCTGAAGACCTTCAGTACAGTTTATAATAACATATTACTTATTTTATAATAAAACCAGCACAAACAAAACTCCTTAGCCCCTCAACACAAATCCAGTCATGCTTACTTAAAAATTTGAATATACCCGAAGCCAGCGTATGTTGATTCAAGTGTGTTTTACAAGTAAAGATTTATGCAAACTTCTTTATTTTGATCAAGAAAGGGTCAGCATCTCAAGTTCTAGGGGAATAGTTGACATGAAAAATGTTTTAAATTTCTTCTTGAATGTGTGCACAAAATATTCCATACGTTGACACAGAAGAAAAGCCAAAATTGAATGTATATAGTTTCCCTATTGTTGTAATTTTAAAATGTTATGGAAAGCTAGTTGTTTGATTTTTATAATTACACTATAATTTGAACAGCTTGTTCTTAAGAATTTTATTTTTCTTGATAGCTCTCCATAAAGCTAAAAATAAACTGATTCTAATTAATATATTTATCCCAGGATACATTGGGTCATTCATGTCATAATTTTTATAGCTAGTTATTTAGAAATAATCTGAGCATATAATCCAAGAAGCTGGACTATAGGAAGAACAATGAGGCATCAAGATTGGAGGAAGATTCATTAACAACCTGTGCTATGCAGATGACACAGCATTGCTTCCTGAAAGTGAAGAGGACTTGAAGCACTTACTGATGAAGATCAAAGACCACAGCCTTCAGTATGGATTACACTTCAACCTAAAGAAAACAAAAATCCTCACAACTGGACCAATAAGCAGCATTATGATAAATGGAGAAAAGATTGAAGTTGTCAAGTATTTCATTTTACTTGGATCCACAATCGACACCCATGGAAGCAATAGTGAAAAAATCAGAAGACACATTGCACTGGGCAAATCTGCTGCAAAAGACCTCTTTAAAGTGTTGAAAAGCAAAGATGTCACCTGAAGACTAAGGTGCACCTGACCCAAGCCATGGTGTTTTCAGTCACATCATACGCATGTGAAAGCTGGACAATGAATAAGGAAGACTGAAGAAGAATTGACACCTTTGAATTGTGGTGTTGGTGAAGAATATTGAATATACCATGGACTGCCAGAAGAATGAACAAATCTGTCTTGAAAGAGGTACAACCAGAATGCTCCTTAGAGGCAAGGCTGGCAAGACTGCGTCTTACATACTTTGGACATGTTGTCAGGAGGGATGGGTCCCTGGAGAAGGACATCATGCTTGGTAAAGTAGAGGGTCAGCGAAAAAGAGGAAGACCCTCAACATGATGAATTGACACAGCGGCCACAACAATGAGCTCAAGCATAACAACGGTTGTCAGCATGGCGCAGGACTGGGCAGTGTCTTGTTCTGTGGTGAACAGGGTTGCTATGAGTCGGAATCGACTCGACAGCATGTAACAACAACAACAACAATTTAAAAATATGTAACAACCAATCTATCCACAATTTAATGTACATGAGTGGTAAGACAGTGTAAGTAAGCATTACAGACAACAGAGTTAATGAGCCATAGACTATGCCTGAATCAATGTGCTAGTTTGGATGAGTCTTATACATAATTTGTAACTTCAGTGATACAATCATCTTTTTTCTTTCACGTATACTGTAATTAGAGATGTGTGAAACAAATTATTCTTTTCATTTATTGTGCATGTTGAAGAATTACATTTCACAAAAATACCCTTGATGCCTTAATATTTTGCCAGACCGTGATGGTGGGATATAAAAGATAGTTCTAAGAGCAGCTGGAGCTGCTTCTCAGAACAGCTGGAGCTGCTTCTCATAAGTTGACACTAATCTCCTGAGAGCACATATAGAGAGAAAGAAGCTGGAAAATTAGGAAATTACTGATACAGTTTCAGTATTTTGACTAGGCATACAGCATACAGCCTAACCAAACAAATGGTGGTTCCAACCCTAGGAGACTCTTCATTATTTTAGAAACATAAAGAACATCAATTCTTCAAATCTAGTCTCATTGTAGGTTTTCTGTGAGGCTAAAATTTTCATTGTAAGTCTGACTCTTTTGGGATATTAATTAAAACAATTTAGATTCTTGAAAGAAAATCATTTCATTTGACTCCAAACAGGAAAAAGATAATCTAGGCACTTTCTGTCTTGCTATTTTTACTTTTATTGTATTGTATTTTCCATGTTTCTACATTTCTGTATTAATGCAGAGAATTTGTTTTAATAAGTAAGTTTCTCTGACAGCTGAAGTTTTCTGTGCTAAACAAGAATCATTAGTCTTAACAGTTTCAGATATTTACATAATATTGGGTGGCAGCATTACTTGAATGGGTGACTTATTTTTGCATCTGACTTAAAGTATGTGCATCACAATGTTTATAATTACAACATACAAAATAAAGATCACTTCCTTTAATTTTAGTTAGGCAACAAGAATAGCCAAAAATTTAATCCGAAGGAAAATTTAAGTTTTTTTCCCTTCGCAGTGACTTTTCCTTACTGTGATCTGTCACGTTCAGAGCTGATCTCAAGAACATGACGTAAACGTCTGGCTTATGTTTTGTTTTCCTCTCTTGCTGCAAAAGCACTAATCGCATGGTTTTTGTTTTCTATTTCTTCTTTTTTTTTCCAATCAAGGTATAATTTATATAAAATAAATGGCCTATATTTATTTATTTTTATTGTACTTTAGATGAAGGTTTACAGAGCAAACTGGTTTCTCATTAAACAATACACATATTGTTTTTGACATTGGTTACCAACCGTAGGACATGTCAAAACTCCCCCCTTCTTGGCCTTCAGTTCCCTATTACCAGTTTCCTGTCCCTTCTTGCCTTCCCGTCCTTGCCCCTAGACTAGTGTACACATTTAGTCTCGTTTTGTTTTATGGGCCTGTCTAATCTTTGGCTGAAGGATGAACCTCAGGAGTGACTTCAGTACTGAGCTAAAAGGCTGTCAAGGAGTCATTCTCTGGGGGCTTCTCCAGTCTCTGTGAGGCCAGTAAGTCCACTCTTTTTTGGGAGTTAGAATTTTGTTCTACATTTTTCTCCAGCTCTGTCCGGGACCCTCTGTTGTGATCCTGGTCAGAGCAGTCAGTGCTGGTAACTGGACACCATCTAGTTGTACTGGACTCAGTCTGGTGGAGGCCATGGTAGTTGTGGTCCATTAGTCCTTTGGGCTAATCTTTCCCTTTTGTCTTTGGTTTTCTTCATTCTCCCTTGCTCCAGACAAGATGAGACCAGTGGAGTATCTTAGACGGCCACTCGCAAACTTTTAAGACCTCTGATGCTACTCACCAAAGTAAAACTGCCTGTAGTTAAAGTATAAAAACTTGATAAGTTTTACATGTAAATGCACCTGTGAAACCATTGTCACAGTCAAGACAGTGACCATATACATCTCATGCTTTTGAAGTGAAGAGACTTTATAACATTTCATATGATGCATTGCCTCTCACATATACTTCATCAGAAACATGCAGGGGGTATGGGGTAAACATCATACAACTTTTCCTCACCTATTGACTATCTTGTTATCTGACATTTCACATTTACGACAATGGTAAAAAATCTACGATCTGACAATTTTGTGCATTAACAACATACATCTGGCAGTAATGAACACCAAGGTGCTAGGAGAGAGTAACGCTGGCTCTGATGGTTAAGGTTATGTGTGAACTTGACTGGGCCACGATGCTTAATTGTTTGGCAGTTATGTAATGATGTAATTTGGAAGTTTTGTAATGATGTAGTCATCCTCCATTTTGTGATCGGATGTGGTCATCCTCTATTTTCACATAATACCGATTTTGCATAATGACCTGTTTTTTGGAAACTAACCATGTTAATAAGTGAGGAGAAAGTGTATAAATTTCATCCAAGGTATCCGTCCTGCCATCCTCTCATCCCTAACCACAAGCCCATACTCATCTCTACCTACTTCATTTCCTGAAGATCCTGGCAGGCATTCCTCTCAATGGTGACCTCATATGGCTTACTATTTGGATAGTGTTAGTGGGTAGCAAAAAGTTGGAATCAGTTAAGGAAAATAAAAAGTTGATTTACAAAAGGAATCCAGTAATATATGTCATCTATCCCAGTCACATTGTTGTAGTTATGTAGAAACACTGAAAACTTCAGGACCAAAAGGTACATGGGTCTTGTTTCAGTTACTTCGTTTTTCTAACATTCTCTTAATTTCAAGGGAAAAGAATGAAGTGGGTAAGGGAACACAACTAGTACTTACAAAGGGATCATTTAGTCATATGAATAATACTTGAGATCATCAAACACATTATTTTATATTATGAGTAGCAGGCTGATATGATCAGAACTTCATTGAACTCTGACAACAGAAGACCTGTATGTAAATCCAGGGACTATTTTTAAAGTCAATTGCCATTAAGTAAATTCTGATTCATAGTTGACCCCGTGTATGTCAGAGTAGAACTATGTTCCACAGGGTTTTCAATGGCGGATTTTTTGGAAGTAGATCACCAGGCCTTACTTCCAGGACACCGCTGGGTGGACTCGAACTGGAGCATGTTAACTATCTGAATCACTCAGAGGCTAAGGGACTACTTTTTACTGCCTATGAGACCATGGGCAAGTTACTCAGGAGTTCAGTGTCTACATCATTAAAATGAGGTGGATGAACTAGACCATGGGTGGACTAGCTAATAAATGAAGGTCTAGATAGTAAATATTTTTGGCTGTCTCAGTTGCAACCATTCAACTTTCCCATTGTAGTGAGAAAGGAGCCACAAACAGTACTTACAATGGATGAGTGAATGACCCACGAGAGTGGTTGTTTGACTATAAAACTTTATTTACAAAAACAGGCAACAGACAGTAGTTTGCGGACCCCTGAGCTCGCTGACATAAAAAAATTCCTTCCAGTTATAAATGTTGATTACTGCATGAAGAATATGCTTACTTCTCAAGTATTGAAAGTTGTCATAGAATTGTATTACTCAAAGAGATCCCAAGAAGTGATTTACTTTATTTATCTACTTCAGGCAGGATTGTACTTCAATCACCAGTTATGACATCTGTTCAACTACCCGATTCACATAAATGGATGACTCTTTTTTTTTTCCTGGTAAATTCACCATGTAATAGGTAATATATTTGGGTCAGGTGTAACATTTTGGAAATATCTTTAATGGTTTAAACTGAATATCTTGCCATTTTTAAAACTGACTTTACACATGATACAAGATGGAAGAATGATATATCTCTTTTTCATTATTCTTATAGCTTCAAACCTTAGGAAATCATTCTTCCATTTAATAGATCAAAACATTATAAAATTTTTCTTCCATACAAAGAAATTGTCATAAATTATTTTTTTCAGATATGGAAAGTAAATTTAATAGATCCAAAAAACATATTTCCTGTCATCCCTATAAGCTTTTTGTTCTGTTTATCTTTTTTGTTTAAGTTATTTTATGATATTTATACACAAAGCATAAAAAGTGCCCAAGACAATGTAGTAATAAAATATTTTGTGTATTTTATTGTATTTTATTACTGGAATAATCTAATCTTTACAAAAAGAACATTTGTGATAATTTCTGCTTCATAGTGTAAAAATTCGTTCTTATAACTAATCTTAATTTAAAATAGGTAGAAAAAATGCAATATAATTAAATGACATATTACATCAGCTGAAGTTAACAGTAAATTTTATTTCTTGATTTTTTTTTTCCTCAACATACAAATAATTATTTAACTATATTTTGGAAATTGATTGTCTTCCCAGAATTATCTCTAGCATTTATTATATGCTTTTTACTCTCATATTAATTGGATAAATGCATACATAAACACACATTAAAACTCAAAGGGGACAGATATTTCTTTAGAGTTTAAATTTACTCCAGGACAATACATATTTTCATGAGCCATACAGAGAATGTTATAAAAAAAATTAAAAAGTTATTGGAAGCCATTCCTGTTATTTTCTTCAAATCTTCTTCAAATTTCCATTCTATTAAAGCCTCACTCAAAAATCTCCAATCTCACTTCCTTTCATTAACTACCTTTATGAAGCTTTCTCAGATTGACAGTAAACTCTGCCAGGGCTGGAAGGATGTCTGTTTGATACATTTCCATATTTTCAGCACCCAGCAAAATACTTAGCTCTGTAAAGCAGTTTGGAGCCCTAGTGGTGCACTGGTTAAATGATATGGCTGGTAACCGAAAGGTCGGCGGTCCAAATCCACCAGGTGCTCCTTGGAAACACTATGGGGAAGTTCTACTCTGTCCTATAGGGTCGCTATGAGTTGGAATCAACTCGATGGCAAAGGGTTCTGTTTTTCTTTCTTTTTTTTTTT
Source organism: Trichechus manatus latirostris (assembly GCF_000243295.1). NCBI lineage: Eukaryota > Metazoa > Chordata > Mammalia > Sirenia > Trichechidae > Trichechus > Trichechus manatus. The sequence goes on along the minus strand of NW_004444035.1, from coordinate 2,771,947 downwards.
TAAATAAAGCCCTTTGGCTTGACCCGGTACAGGATCATCACCACCATCATTATCATCAGATCATGCTCCTGCTCACCGTGTGCCCTGCGCCGTGTCAGGCACTAAGGTCATTTGTAATCCTATAATAAAACTACAGATCGGTTTCTTTCTTTTTTTCTCCCAACTTTTTATTTTGTTCAGGTTGTTCAGAATATGACAATGAATAGTTATGTGCCCTTCATCTAGATTCACTTTTAACATTTTGTCAAATTTTTTCGACCTCTCTCTGTGTTAACGATACATATTATGTAGTTAGCAGTTATTTTTGTTGATTCTTTGAGGGTAAGTTGTTGGCATCATGACCTCTCACCCCTTGCAATTTAGTGTGCATTTCTTCAAGAACCCTGGTGGCTTAGTGGTTAAGAGCTCGGCTGCTAACCAAAAGGTCAGCAGTTCGAATTCACCAGCCACTCCTTGGATCGGTATGAGGCAGTTCTACTCTGTCCTACAGGGTTGCTATGGGTCAGAATTGACTTGATGGCAATGGTTTTTTTGTTTTGTTTTGATTCTTATGTATGTTTAATGCAACATTCAAATTCAGGGAATTTAACATTGACAAAAAATATTATCTAAGTCCACAGTTAAATACCCAATTGCCCTAATGATGTTTTTACCAACATTTTTCTTTTCTGATTTAGGATCCATTCCAGGATTGTAGGTCGTCATCATGTTCCTATAGTCTTCTTTAGTCTGGAACAGCCTGTGCCTTTCATGGCATTGATACTTTGAAAAGTATTGCAAGTAGTTGTAGAGAATGTCCCTCAATTTGCGTTTATCTAATTGTTTCCTCAGGATTAGATTCAAATTAGCCACCCTCCACCCCTACCCAGGAATACCATTAAGGCAACGCCCTGTCCTCCTCACTACATTCCACCTCCACCCCCACCCAGGAATACCATTAAGGCAACGCCCTGTCCTCCTCACTACATTCCACGAGGAGGCACGTGTCAGTTTGTCCCAATGCAGTGCTGTTATTTTTAATCAACAAAAAGTGTATCAAATATCTCCAGTGTAAAGGTACTTTTTTTCCCCTTTGTAATCAATAAGTAATCTGTGGGGAGACGTCCTGTTTGCTAACGAACTTTCAGTGAATGGCTTTAGCATCCTATAATGATTCTTGCCTGAATCAAGCATTAGTAGGTTGATAGCAAAAAAGCAAATTTCTAAATTTATCATTTTTCTACACTTACTTATTGATATCTTGTTATAAAGAAGAGCTGCCCCTCCCTTATTCATTCATTCACTCTTTTACTCATTTATGTAAGTGTGTACTCAAGGATTCTTTTTTTAATATCAATGTACTATATTGTTTTTATTCATTTTGATGTTCGAATTGTTCCAAATTTGATAAGCAGAGGCCCTTTCAAACTAAATTCTATACTCTTTTGATGTCCTCATCAGTTTTTAAAAACTGTTGAAGCATAGCCTACATACAGAAAAATGCACAAATGTTAAGTATTCAGATTTAAAAAAAAAATTCACAAATGAATACACTCTTGTAACTGACACACAGATAAAGATACGGAACTTTACCATCATCTCAGAAGTCATCTTTGTCCCATTCTAATCAGTTACCCCAAAGGATAAAACTATGTTGACTTCTAACACCATGAATTAGTTTTGCCTGTTTTGGAAATTCATATAAATGGAATCAAACAGAATGTATTCTTTGGATGTGACTTATTTTGCTCAATATGTTTTGAGATTCATCAGTACTGCCGTATATAGTTGTAATTTGTATGAGAGTTCCAGTTGTTCTACATCCTTGTCAACACTTGGTATTGTCTGTGTTTTCCATTTTAGATATTCTGATGATAATGTAGTAAAATCTACTGTGGTTTTAATTTGGATTTCTCTGATGAATAATGAAGTTTTGATACATTTATTGATCATTTGCATTTCCTCTTTCATTTAGTGCCTGTTCAAGTCTTTTGTCCATTTTTGTCAATTCTCCCCAAAATGATCTATAAATTCCACACAACCCTAATCTTAGCAGTGTGTGTGTAAATTAATAAACTGGTTCTAGACTTTATATGGAAATACAAAGCGTTAATAATAGACAAGGAAATTTTAACAAAAAAGAACAGAGCTGCATAAACAGATGTACAAACCTATTATAAAGACATAGTAATCCACACATGGTGGTATAGGCACGTGGTTAAACAAAGAGACCGACTGGGCAGAACGGAGAAATCTGGATTTATCACAGAAGTGGTGGGAAAAGGACAGATCTTTCAATAAACGGTCTGGATCAATTGGGAATCTATATGGAAAATGCATTTTGGTTTCTACCTCGTAATACACATACACGCACACACACACAGGTCCAGATCTAAAAGTGAAAGATTAAATGGTAAAGCTGTTAGCAGGAAAAATAGGAGAACATCGTCATGATTTTGAAGCAGGCAAAGATTTCTTAGACACAAAGAACAGATAGGAATTGCTAATGTCAAGATGTGCAATTGAGAGAAAGAGAGGATTCAGGGATAATCCCAAGGCTACAGGACCGAGCAACCTGAAGGCAGGAGATTCCATCTCCTGTGTTGGGAAAAATTGTAGAAGGAGCCAGTTTGGAGCCAGTTTTGGGTGTTTAGTATAGGAGTTAAATTTGAGGTGCTTATTACACATCCAGGTGGAGATGTCAAATAGGCAGTTGAATATGTGAGTCAAATTTCACAGGAAAGTTTCAGGCTGGAGAGATGACTTTGGGATTACCTGAATAGAGATTTATCTTACAGAGGTTTAAGGACTGAAAGTCAACATTTTATTTTTAAAAGAATGTGCAATAGATGCCAAAGGCAGTTCTAAAAATGTTGGAAACGAAGTAGGCCTTTAGCTATTATTCATTGCATGAGGCATTGTTTCTTTGCACATTACAGCCAGACCACATATTGGCAAAATATAGGTATTTCTCCCATTTTATAGATGTGCAAACTGCGATTCAGATGTGTTGACAATTCAAACTGAGCTCCCTGTGACTCCAATGTTCCCGTTTCTTTCTGTACATTTCGCATTTACAAAAGATTGATGTCCTCGCTTCCAGATTCCTTTCAGCAAGAAATAGTCAAATGAAACTTATAATCTTGATGAATATTTTATAACCTCTTTAATATTATATAAAATTTGGGAAACTCTTCACCCTTATCTTGTGAAAAGGTGCTTTTCCTGAAGAAATGAAGATGTTCTTTTAGCAGAAAACTGCTTACGATGAATTCATTGTGACAGAATTTACATCTACACGTTGTTCTTGCTCCTGTAGCACAGGCTGTATGGTTTGTAATTGGAGATGGATGCCTGTTAATTCTGTGAACAGTACAAATACAACTGGGAGTCCATTTCCTCTATTTAAATGGTGTGGCAGCGGGGCCTACAAGATAGAGTGGATGGAGGGTGAAGATAATACACGTTTTTTTTGTAAGACAAAGTTTTTGATAGAGTAATCTTTACCAATAGTAGAAGCTGGCTACAGTGGGAGTTTAAATTGAATAAATAACTTAGAGATATGTTTTCACAGAGCTGATTAAGACATCTCTGGGTTTATGGTGTAACACTGGTTACACGTCAGACATGTTAGAGAGACGCTAAGCAGTAGAGGGAGGTCGCTCGGCGCCCAAACACTGGTGCTCACACCTAGGTTCAAACTCTGGGTCTGATACTTACTAGTTCTGTAATCTTGGGCAAGATACTTACCCTTTCTGCTCTTCATCTGCAAAAACATGAATAATAATAGTACGTCATCATCATCATCATCATTATTAGAATGGCTTTCAGGATGAAACAAGTTAACATCTATAGAACACTAGAATCAAACCAAAACCAAACCCATTGTCATCAGGTTGATTCCAGGGTTTCCAAGGAGCAGGTGGTGGATTCAAACCGCCGACCTTTTGGTGAGCAGCCGAGCTCTCAACCACTGCGCCACCAGGGCCCCATGCACTAGAGCAGCGCCAGTGTCTCAGTGTGGTAAGGGCCGTATAAACATCTATTATTAAGATGAAATTCACAGCGACAAGAAATACTCTAGTGTCTTCGTGTCGAGTCCCTTTGTGCTTCTGCTTGGAGCACAGTTTGCTTTTGTTCAGAACTACAGGGAAAAGTGACAAAGTAGAACCACCCATGTTTGTACTGTTCATCCCCTCATCAATCAGAGAACCTTCGTTAACTGTCTCTCCACCGTGCCAGGTATTGTCATTACCAGGTCAGACAACGGTAGTCTTTACCGGTTCACCATGCGCAGGTGCAGAAAAGAGTGTTTATTAAAAGTCCGTTTTCACATTGTGTCAGGTTCTTTTTTTCCAAAGGTAGTTGAAAAGAGAGTCCCTGTTCTAAAATAAAATCGTGATTTACAGTTGTATAAGAATAAAGTTGCTGTGTCTTTGACTAGCACCCTGCAGTGTAAATTTCAGCTCATAATTGATGATAGACGTATTCTTCCTACTACTTAGCACTTAGAACGGTGCTTCTCTAGACCAATTAGCAGCGTCATGCTGTCCAGGTGGAATGCGCTTGAAGCTGTAATACTGATGAGCTCAGTGCTCCATTCTCTGCAAACAGAGTTGACCGCGGTCAAGGACCTTTTGTTGTTAGCTGCTGTCCTACTTCATCATTTTAAGAACCACTCGGTTAGAATAGATACAGTGCTGGATGGCTAAGGTGCAGACAGACGAGGACTGAAACACGGCAGGGCAAAGGGGATTTCTGAAAGGCTCTTTACAAGTGGTTCTGAATATCACTGTCTACTCGCATTCCGGGGGCTTTATTCAACACTAAAGCTGGAGGCCAAACAGCGTTTACCGTGGCTTTGAGTTGAAGTGATCCACTGTGGAGCTTTCAAAAATATTGCAAAAAATAAGATCTTGATGATGTTTCTGGACACAAGCCAAAAAATCTTAATTTCAGTTTAGGACTGGTGGGCAAGCTAGAAAAGTCATTCCTACCTAACTCTGTGTGTGTGTGTGTGTAAGATATGAAACTGGAGAGCAGTACCTGTTTCCTTACTAATAAGCTTAGAAAGGTAAACCTTCAGCTGAGACTATGTCTATCAAACCAAGATATAATTTAATTTCTTGTTTTTTTTAAATTTTTTCAGTATTTTGACTCTTTAATATTAGATTTGAATGTGTCATTTGAAATTATTAATTCCATCTTACATAATTGAGATGCAAAGTAGTCTCGTAGGCCCAAAATTCTGACATATTCTATTAGAATTCCAGTAGGAATAGTAGCTTGTAAAATTTTCCAGCAGCTCCTATTCCCAAGGGAGTAATTCAAGTATTTCCTCGTAGATACAATCCCCCTCCAAAGGAATAGCCTAATTTGCACGTTCAAAACTTCTCAGAGTAGAGAATATAATGTTTCCAAAATATCCGCTGAATCCATGCATTCATTCCTTCATTCACTTGGACAAATATTTACCATTCACTTACTGTGTATCAGGCACTGGCCTAGGCACCAGGGGTAGAATACTGAGGAAGATATAGTTGCCATCATAAAGTTCACATGACAGGATGGGAAAAGAAGCAATGGTCCAGCAGTCATACGCATTAATAAGATAATTTCAGGTAGTGATCCATACTGTGAAAATAGTTGAATAAGTAAACACTGTAGAGAAGGCCGAGGGGAGATGGAGCTGCTTTCTATGGTGGCACTAAAGAAGAAGTGCGTTGGCATGGAGACCGAAATGATGAGAAGGTCCCAGCGATGGCGAGGCCTGAAGGAAGAGTTAGAACCATTTTGTTGTTGTTGTTGGCTGTCACTGAGTTGGCCCCCAACTAACGGGGACCCCGTGCATAACAGGATCGGACTGATAGGGTTTTCATTGGCTGATTTTCGAAGTAGATCATTGGGTTTTCTTCCTACTCTAAATTAGTTGGGAAGCTCCACTGAAACCTCGGCGTTATAGCCACATGCAAGTCTCCCCTCAGACGCGTGGTGGCTGCCCGTGAACTGCATTAGTTGGCCATCGAAGCCTGGACTCCTGCGCGGAAGCTGAGAATTCTACCACTGAACCACTACTGATCTCCGTGCCATTGTGACGGTGTCCTTTGTTTAATGAGTGTTTGTTAAAGGTCACAAATGGGAGACAAAATCATACAACTTTTTCTTGGACATCCAGAGTTGTACAAGTTGATATAAAGAATAGATATAAAAAGAATATCAGCAGATATTCAGCAACTCTTCAACTTCCGCTGCATTAGTGAGCAGTGTACGTGTTCCTGACACTTTCCATTGAAGAAAGAAGAGCAAACTCCTGAATAATCTTCGTCGGTCATGTCTCTCCTCTGACATCTGTTTTCTGAACCATCAGCCTAGGCTTTTCCTTTTGTCCTTTCTCCACATAACCAAACCAAAACCAAACCCATTGCGTCGAGTCAATTCTGTCTCATAGTGACCCTATAGGGCAGAGTAGAACTGTCCCATAGGGCTTCCAAGTAGTGGCTGATGGATTTGAGCTGTTGACATTTTGGTTCGCAGCTGAGCTCTTAACCACTGCTCCACCAGGGCCCCACTTTCTCCACATAGCTTCCAAATTTCTATGTCAACCTTTTTTCTCCTAAATTCCTTCCTATCCTCACCCTTCACACCTCAGATGCCTGCGGCCTTTATTATGCAGAGAAATTTAGTCCTGTTCCAGCCCCCACATCTGCTACACTTGTCTCTCTTTCCTACCACTAGTGCTAACCAAACAAAGGGTCTCTTGGAAGGCAGTGAGATATTATAAAAAGCAATGCTTAGTTTTTCTATTAACATATTCAAGTCATTGTATTCACAGCCTCATTAGAAATGGCAGCCAGTGTTGTTTTCTGAGGGAGGCTGCATCTTAGCTGTGGTTTGCAGGATGGTAGCATTTCAGACGATGAAGTGGAGGTCATTGTATTTTAGTCTGAGAACATGGTATAAGCCAAATCCACAGTCAGGAAGGGCAGGGAAGCCACTCTCAGCAGTCTAAACTATTGTCATGGATTGAATTGTGTCCCCCCCAAATATGTATATTAAATTGGCTAGGCCATGATTCCCAGTATTGTGTGATTGTCCATCATTTTATCATCTGATGTGATTTTCCTATGTGTTGTAAACTGTACCTTTGTGATGGTAATGAGGGGATAGGCGGCAGTTATGTTAATGAGGCAGTACTCAGTCTACAAGATTGGATTGTGTCTTGAGCCAAACTCTTTTGATATTTAAAAGAGAGAAGTGAGCAGAGAGATGGGGGACCTCATACCAACAAGAGAGCAGTGCCAGGAGTAGAGCACGCCCTTTGGGCCCGGGGTTCCTGCGCTGAGAAGCTCGCAGTCCAGGGGAAGATTGAAGAGAAGGACCTTCCTCCAGAGCCGACAGAGAAATCCTTCCCTTGGAGCTGATGCCCTCAATTTGGACTTCTAGCCTCCCAGACTGTAAGAGAATAAACTTCTGTTTGTTAAAGCCATCCACTTGTGGTATTTCTGTTACAGCAGCACTAGATGACTAAGACAAGTATCTATTCCTAAATTGTAGGAGAAAGTTAAAGAAGTAAGTTATGGTCTAGTCATAAGTAGTCTTGAACTCCAAGGGGAAGATTTTGAGTTTTATTTGTTAGATAATAGCAAGACAATAAAGATTTCTGAGAAGTAGTAAGAGTGGATTTGGTGGCCACTGGAGGTGAGGGTGATGGGGGAAGGGAGAAGGATTTGATGCACAAAGATGAGTAAAGAAGATGTAATAATCTGTGGTTGGCACTAAGGCAATGATTGTTACAGGGGGAACAGAAACCAAGGTAAAATTATTTTAGACATTGTGAAGAAAGAAGATGCAGGATGTGGCGTAGCTTAGGAGATATGGAGAAATGGGGAGAGAAGGTGATTTTGAGTCTTCGAGCCTGTATTTCAGGTAATATGGAACAGTTTTACTGTAGGAAAAGCAATCTTTCAACAATAATCTGTTAAAGGAAATTGCGGCAAAAAGTCAACTGTGCTAAAGCGCACGTATGATCATAGGCACAGTGTTAGAACCCAGAGGCTGTATTCACAGGTACTCCACATCTTGAGGCATGAACAGAAATATGTCACAAAAGCAAATATAAAATAATATAAACCCTTTAGTCATTTAAAGCATATATAAAAAGGCTTTTTATGTACTAAAACCCCCTTTTATTGGCCCCATAGTCATTTAAGAAAGCAAAATTTAACTTTAATTCTTATAAGTGGATAATAAGGTATTATACATATTTCAGGTTTAGTAGGAGCTTCAATACACTATTATGTTTATAGAATTTAAAGAATGCTACTCTAATGAGTAATGAATTGGATCTAAATATTTATAAATAATTTAAAAACTATTATTAAAATTATTATGGACTTTATGTGAAAACTAGTTTCTTAAAGATTTGCAGAGAAGTTTGAACTGGCAGAGGCACTTGTAAACATACCATTGATCATAATGCTTTATTTTTTTATAAAATAACCTGTAATTTTTGCTTTTTTTTTATACTTTTTTTTTTTTTTTATTGTACTTCAGGTGAAGGCTTACAGAACAAATAGTTTCTCATGAAACAGTAGTACACATGTGGTTTCATGACATTGCTTAACAACCCCACAACATATCAACCCTCTAACTTCTCAAGCTTTTTTTTTGGTGAAAATACACATAGCCAAAGATACACCATTTCAAAAATTTCTACATGCACAGTTCAGTGACATTGACTACGCTCTTCCAATTGTGCTG